>NC_051154.1:184406775-184692201 GCF_013339745.2 Dermacentor silvarum | reverse complement strand
ACCCTTCGTCCGTTTGACGTGTCTAATGTCCGCTGTACACGATGCAAACTCTCCTGCGGTTACGATTCAGGTACGCCGTTATCTGATAAGGCATCAAACGTTAGATTGTTGTTGGGCAAAAATGAAGACATTTGTATACTACAAACTCGTGTACTCGAATTATTACGGGCATCATGGGATGGACAGTCTCAAAAAAAATTCTCTTGCAGGCTAGAGGACGCCACCAGGGGGCGAACCGGAGCGAACGTACCTCGCATGAGCTCCGTGAACAACCAATTGTGGCGGCACAAACTACGTTCCGACCAAAATCCTACGGTGTCAGGTCCCTGAAGCTACAGGCTCTCGCTGGACACCAGTTTCATCACCATCGGCCCACCGGGAGGGCCATTACGGCCCAAAACCCGTTCGGGCACACCGAACGACAGCCAGCCTAACCAAGACTACGGCATCATCGCCTCGCCGCGCCGCAGCTGCACGATGCCGGACGACGCGGAGCCCCAAGGCCGCACCGAGGGCGGGTCAACCACCCCACCGACCCACCGGGTAAGCTCTTTTCAAGGCATGGACGTCGTTGAAGTAGAGGGAGAAAACTATTGCACCTGAAGAAGTAACTAAAGAAGCGGGCTGGCTCACCAGCCACCGCAATAGGAGTCGTAGAGCTATAGAGCAGTTCAGCATAATGGCTGATGAAACAAGCAAAACAATGGCACTGGCGAAGCGCGTTCTGGTGCGTGCCAAGCGCAGCGCGCGTACCACCAAGAAACCGAAGCCGCCGCGACAGCCACAACTTCCAAGGGAAGATATAAAGATCATCGTACGGCCCCGCGACGGGCTAAATGTCTCAAAACTAAGTGATGCGCAAATTCGAGATGAAGTATTGCGAGCCGCAGCAGTACCGATTGCAGAGGCGGAAGATGACATATATCGCTCCTGCGTGGAAAAAAATGTCATAGTAATCAGCACTCCGCGAATGGCAAATGCTGAGAAATACAACCGCATCAGGGAACTCCAAATTGGAGACACGCACTACGAAGCCACAGCCTACGCCGCCCCACCGGCAGACACCTACAAAGGCGTAATCCACAACATTCCGGACTACGACACTGCGGAGGACATCACCAAAAGTCATCTACAAGAAGAACCCACCATCCTGCAGGCCCGTCGCATGGGCAACACCAACTCAGCCATCATCATCTTTGAAGGCCCAAATGTACCCTTCTACGTCTATTACAGAGGCGCCGAGTACCGCTGCTACCTCCACAAGAAAAAAGTCGAAGTGTGCGGAGCCTGCGGCCGGATCGGTCATCGCGCGGACGTGTGCCCTACCCCCGACAAGAAACAGTGCAAAGACTGTGGTGCCCAAAACCCCGCGGACAATCACAGCTGCAACCCTAAGTGCGCGCTGTGCGGTAAAGATCACCCCACGGGAGACAAGAGCTGCCAGAGACGCTTTCAGACGCCTTTCCTCATCAAACAGCGCCAGTGGGAAAAACAGCGACAACAACAACAACAAACCTTGCACAACCACAGCGGCGGCGGCGGCAGAGACCCATCGTTGCCACGTCAAGCAGACAAGCAGACAACGGCAGCCCAACGCCCACCGATCAAAACGAGGGACACTGCTGCCGATCGCAAGGCATCCAGATCAAGATCCCCATCGGGACATAGACCCCAAGCTAAACAAGAAAGCAAGACCTCACCAATAACAACAAGGTGAGCTGGGCAAATGTAGTCTCCCAGTCCGAACCCACTAAGATAGAAAACCCCACGCTCCCCTCTTCTCACGACAGCGAGCTAACTAAAATCAAACAAATGCTCGAAATTCTACTAACAGAGAATAAGGCCCTCAAGGCCGAGGTAGCCCAACTGAAGGCGACACCGCCGAAAGAAGTTGTACCCGCAGAACCAGAAACTGTCCATATAGAGATAGATGCACCTCCGGCAGTTGCAGAACCTACCACACAATACGCGCAGCCAGATTCCGATACCGAGAGCCTACCCGCGAAGCGCAGAGCGGTAGAACAATCCCCTCTTCCCAAGGGACAACCGCCCACTCTGGCACCTCTAAGCGTAACATCAGGGAAGAGACGATCATAGAGGAAATCACCAGGGCCATTGATATCAAATTCGAGATAATGCATAAAACATTCCACACCATGATAACAAACCTTGCCGAAAGTTATAATGCCAGAATCGCGGTCCTCGAAAACGCCCAACAAAGGCCTAGCGTAGGGCCCATTAAAGTAACTAAGCCTTACAACCGCCCGACCAACGATGGCCTGGAATAGCGGTAAAAGCGCTATGTACGTCATATGGCAATGGAACTGCCGGGGATTCCGCCGCAAGCGAGGGAATCTCCAGCAGTTCCTACAAACTAAGGATTCCGAAGCTCCAGACATAATTGCCCTCCAAGAGACGGGGGGTCAGGCCAAATATCAGGCTATGCGTCCTTCTGCTCCGATGTATCGGGCACAGGCAAAGCGCCAATCGCTACGCTAATCAAACGAAACATACCGGCACTCATACACGAGACCGGCATTGTGTCGGTAGAACACGTCCTAGTGGAAATTATTCCTACGGCAAAGCGAGGAACTGGCACCCTGTTGGGCGTAACCCTAAATAGCAACACCGATTCCTCAATCTATTCCGAAAGCAGCACAAATAGCAAGCAAACGACCATTTGTCATACTAGGCGACTTCAATGCACACTACTCTGCATGGGTTTATCGCACCGATCATCACAAAGGCCGTCAATTGCGGCTAGACCTGCAGCAGGAGCAGCTCACGCTGCTCACAGACGCGACACGACCCACCCACACAGGAAACAGCATCTGCGTGGACACTGCACCAGACCTAACCTTCACCAAAAATGTGTCAGGCGCCACATAGTTCAACACGCAAGAAAACTTGGGAAGTGACTTCATAGTGACCACCACAATTCTAATGGGGCCTGTCAAACATATCGGCAAACGAATCCACATCACAGACTGGGACACTTTTAGGCAATTACAAACAAACAAAAATGAACCTATCATTCCTCAGATTATAGACTTATAGATATTGAGGCATGGGTTGACAGCTTACACCAAAATATTAAGCAGGCGACCAAAACCATACCAGAAGAAGCTAACATCCAGGCGGCAGATGCCAAGCTCCTCCACATGTGGGAAGCAAAAGCTAGCTTGCAAAGACGACTAAAACAACACAAACTGAGTAGATCCCTATGCAAACGCATATCGATCTTAAACAAACAAATTGAAGACTATGCTTGCCAGCTAACCCGCCAAAACTGGCACAGTGCATGTGATGGCATGGAAGCGCAAATAGGCATGGCCAAAACATGGCGCATACTTAGATGTCTACTCGATCCCGAGACCGAAACAGTAAAACTACGCACAGGCATTATCTCAGCAAAATAATCCATAATTACCCGGGATCAGACACAGACCTAATAAATGAACTCAAGAATCTATACATCGGAAACCATTCCAAAATGCCCTTACTCTCATACACAGGAGGCCCAAACCCAATAATCGACGAACCTATCATGGAAGCGGAAGTCCGCGAGGCTATACGCAGTCTATGAACGCACTACGCTCTGGGTCCGGACGATGTAACAAAGAAAACTATACGGAACCTGGACTCAATAATTGTTGGGAGACTGGCCACATCCCTCAACAGTGGAAAGAAGCTAAAATTGTCATGATACCAAAGCCGGGCAAGATGTTGCAGCTAGAGAACTTAAGACCCATCTCGCTCACCTCCTGCCTAGGCAAACTTCTGGAACACATCATCCTTACTCTCCTAAATAAACACATGGAAGCCCACGACGTGTACCCTCACACGATGATTGGATTTATGCCCAAGCTGTCCATGCAGGACATTATGCTTCAAATTAAGCACCAGATAATAGACGGTGATCATAGCTCAGAACTCGATACACGGGCCATTCTTGACCTTGATCTAACCATGCCTTCGGCAATGTTCATCACGAAGCCAACCTCACCCAGCTAAACAAACTAGGAGTTGGCGCCAGAGCATATAATTATATCAAAGACTTTCTTACAGACAGGACAGCCACAATCACCGTTTGTGGGGTAACCTCAGAGAGCATTTCACCCGGGAATCGAGGGCCACGCCAGGGCTCGGTCCTGTCTCCCTACCTCTTCAATATGGCCATGCAAGGATTGCCAAGCAAGCTCGCTAAAATCCCTAAACTACAGCATAGCTTATATGCAGACGACGTGACACTCTGGGTAACCAGAGGGAGTGACGGAGAAATCCAAGAAACTTTGCAAAGCGCGATCGAAGTTGTCACGGAATACGTAACACCTAAAGGACTCTCCTGCTCTCCGCAAAAGTCAGAGTTACTTCTGTATGGACCCACGTGCAGAGGCAGGAAAACTGTCACCACACCCCCTCGAATCACGCTCAAAGGTAATGACCAGGACATCCCAATAGTACTGAGCATCAGGATCCTTGGACTCAGAATACAAGCCAATGGACACAACAATGAAGTGATAAAGGCACTAGACTCACACGTGCATCAAACAACAAGACTCATTTCATGCATCGCCAACAGACACCACAGCATGAAAGAAACTAATCTACTCAGATTGGTACAGGCTTTTGTCATAAGCAGAACAGTGTATGCTACCCCATTCCTGCAACTAAAGAGTGATGAATGCTCCAAAATTAACCTCATGATCAAGAGAGCATACAAGCAGGCTCTACACCTCCCAATTGCGACTGCAAACGAAAAGTTTGAGGCTCTAGGAATACACAACAACGCTTGACGAGCTCATGGAGGCCCAAAGAATTGCCCAACTGGAGAGACTGTCGCAGTCTCCGGTGGGGCAACACATTCTCCAATCACTCGGGATTGCATACTTCACACAACTCGGACCAAAGCGGGACAATCCCACTGAGTTAAGAAAACACATACACGTCCCATCATTACCTAAGAACACTCACCCTCTGCACAACCGAGAGCACTGGCAGGAAAGAGCCAAATCCTTACAAAAACGCTTTGCAAACTCTAAGGACATGGCCTACGTTGCCGAGTATTGTGACCGAGACGCTATGACAGCGGCTGTACTAGATCAGAAAAATCAAATCATCGCTGCAAGCTCAGTCATTACAACCTCGCCGGAGGTCGGGGAGGAAGTCGCAATCGCCTTGGCGTACGCCTCCTCCTCAGCCAAATTCATAGTCAGCGATTCAAAGACAGCTATACGAAATTTCGCGAAAGAGCGCATTTCGCCTGAAGCCCTCAAAATTCTGGCCAAGGTACCCGAAGCCCGGCGCAGATGGACGAAACTCGTTTGGGCACCGGCGCACTCCGGTCTTCCGGGAAACAAAGCTGCTCACAGTGTGGCCCGAGAACTGGCCATCCGCGGCCACACGACAACCTCTTGCGATGAGCAGTTCGAATCCCTCCGCCGTTCAGGCAGGGATTGGATGGTATCCTACAAGAAAATTCTACAATTCTACCGCCAGGGCAGGAGGCATTACCCTCTGCCGCTCACAAAAAATGGAGATAAAAAGCAATCAGTTACTTGGCGCCTTTTACAGAGGCACACTTTCCCAAACCCAGTGACATATAGTCACCTCTATCCCGGGCTATATACAGCAGATTGTAAATTATGCGCAGGTATAGCCGATCTTCACCACATCATGTGGGCATGTCCCCTGATAATGACCAGAAAACACACTAGCTTATTACCTCCCCTTCCCATCACTACCCTAGAGCAGTGGGAGACTGCACTGCTCAGCTCAGACCCGGATCTCCAACTCCGGGTCGTCCAGATGGCCAAAAAATGCCGCCAAAGCACAAGGCCTGGCCGCCGCCTGAGGAAGAAGAGGACGGGCCCTCCCACTCTCCTCCTCCCTTAACTCCATCTCGGCCAAAATAAAGTTTATACTACTACTACTACTTTCAGAGCACCTATCTTCACTTGGAGGTCGCATTTGAAATTCTGTGTAAGCTATCACTGTTGACATGACATTCTGTGCCAGTGGTAGAGGGAAGCCCGGCGCACTTTTTCATTACAAGAGGAAAACCTTGGATGAAGTGATTCATAGCTGTCATTGTATGTGATCTTGAAGTAATGTAGGGTTAATTTGGCTGCCTGGAGAAAGCAATAACAGAAAGTTTGAAACACGACAAGGCCAACACAAGGTGCATTCTGTTTGTTGAATAGTGAGCTATCACATTTGCACTGTTGCCTTGACATGAGCCAGTGCAACTTAAAGCTGTTAATAGCCAATGTACTTTTATTTTGCTATTCTAATTCAAGTAGTAGTTTGTGCTACCTGCTTCAGCTGATTAGGTATGTCTGAATTTCAGAGGCTCCAAGGAATGACCCAATGTGAGCTAATATGCTGTCACACTCAATCAAAGCAGAGGCAGACCAGCTAACAAATCTGCTGCTTGAGCATCGTCTGCAACTCAAACGTAAATTTGATACATCTTATAACTTTACAGAATTCTTACTGTGTTTTCTGACATATATGAAAGTGATCTAAACTTCCATTTTTTGGTGGAGAATCTCATTTACTTATAAGTATACATCTGAACAGGAGAGAGTCCTCCTGCATTTCAAAAAGAAGCGCGCGATTGGAAGGGTCAATTTGACGGCTTTTAGTGACACGGTCACTATATAACCGTCAACTACTGGATTGAGCCAACTGGCTCGTGCTTGAGTTGTTAGTTGTTTGTACCCGCCGTGGTTGCTCAGTGGCTATGGTGTTGGGCTGCTGAGCACGAGGTTGCGGGATCGAATCCCGGCCACGGCGGCCGCATTTCGATGGGGGCGAAATGCGAAAACACCCATGTACTTAGATTTAGGTGCACGTTAAAGAACCCCAGGTGGTCCAAATTTCCGGAGACCCCCACTACGGCGTGCCTCATAATCAGAACTGGTTTTGGCACGTAAAACCCCATAATTTAATTTTTTGAGTTGTTTGTGACACCGCATGAATGCCAACTATGGTTTCAATGATGTGAATGGTCTCCTGCTTCATGTCTAAAATAGTGCTGCACTTGGAGCACATTTTAAACTAGTTGCATAAAATGTGATGTAAGAATTATTTGTGGTGCTCACTGAATTGAGGCTCCATGTCATAAGTGTGAGGTCGGCAACTTTGTAAAAAAAGCACGAAAGTGGGACACTATATTTTTGTGCATTGCTTGATTTTAAAGGAGAGTAATAATTTTGATGCACAATTTGTATTATACCGTTGATGTCTTGTTCTAACTCGTGCAGAATACTACAAGCCATTGAGCCCGCCAATCCTTATGTAAGCAGCTGCATCTTTTTCTGAGGTGGCACGAAGAAGGAAGTTACGTAACCAGGATCTCATTCACCAACTTTCTGCATGGGAGTCCCAGTTGTCAGTAGAAGATTCCAACAATGTATTCCAGGGTGAAAATTAAGCTTTTGTGGTTAGCAGAAATGGTAGGCCTCCTAATCTAAACATGGCTCCAGGGCCCATAACGATCTCTTTGCGGTAGGCCAGCCACATTTCAGTTGTAATTCCAATTGGTAACTTTTGAAAGCACCACAAATCAGTTTTTTTTTCTTTTTTTTTGTGAAAATGTTATAGTTTTTGCAGCCATGATTTAGGCAAAATAATTTTTTTTAAACATTGGTTACTTGAAAGATTTATTCAAGAGAGTATTGTGAATGCACCATTGCTTTCTTTTAAGCTTACAGTTTTGTCCAAGTCTTAGCCTGTTCTTTCTCTGCGCTGTTTGCTTTATTTCGAAATCAAGTGTACTGCATTTAGTGATGCTCTCAGAAAAACATAATTGGTACCTGTACCCATTTTATAAACACCTGAATTACCATTTTTACTAAGACAATTTTATTTTTGTTGCAATGATAATTAAGATTTCTAAGTTCTCTGTAAAAAAAAGTTGCATTTGCTAATGCCCCGCTGTATTAGTCGTATTCATGGCAACCATACTGAATCACATTTGTATTTATGAAATAAACTGCATCTTTTACTGCTCCCTTAAGCATCTATGAGGCATTATGGAAGGTTGTGTCTGTGTAGAGACAGGAAACACCCTTTCTGCACGCTGTTTTGTCTTGCTTAATGTCAACTCTCCACGCACTTGCACTCAGTTCTTCTCCATTAGTACTGCATGCAACCATTTAGAGTGCACTTTACCTGAGGTGATAGTGGTATTTAGTGGCTGTATTCTGTCGTGGAGATGGCATATGTGCCTTTTGCATATGGATCCATGCATTTTCATACCAGTACAAGTCTACTAGCACATAAGATGCACATGCAGTGAAATCTACTCGTGGCCTGTGCAACAAGGGAAATAGAATCGTATATTTGTTGCAATATTTCAGAATAACATGCTTATTAACAGCACTGCTACAGCCGTCATGCGTTTTATAGTATGCTAATACTGATCCAGTAGTGTCACAAAACAATGGCCCTTTCTGACTCTCAAATTTTGAACAATTTACAAAACTGAAAATGTAGAACAATTTACTGGCAGGGTGCTCGAACGTTGGGATTGGCTGAACAAAATTAGTTAATTGTAATGTACTATGTGCACTTAGTGTGTGCTTAGACTGAATTGCAACATCTGTTTAGGCTGTATCGTAAATTCTTTAAAACAAAGGGGCATAATGAAAAGTTAATTTTTCTGCCACACATGGGTAGCGGCAGACGGCAGGTTGTGTATGAAAATCTCCAATAGTGTTTCATTGCCAACTTTGGTACTCATTAAAGTTGAGGAGTGCTCACGCCATTTGATCGCTGGAAATGCTTATACTAGCACGAGCTTAGGCAAAAACTGTTGCCTTGCAGTTTAAAAGGAAGGTGTGGGAGAACAATATAGAGCACCAATACATTTGTATGTGAATGTTGGGATAAATATTTCGGTACTGCTGCAGTGCATTGCCAAAAAATATTTTGTTGCACTGTGTTTATTACTTCTTTAAGTGATCATCAATTTGGTATTTGTGCAATATTACAGCGGCATGAAATCAAGGGCTTGACAACAGCTCACCTGTTTGGAAATTAACTTGGTACAAGAAAGACACTGACCGCAGTCAAAGTGAAAATTGTGCTGTGGTCGTTGTCTTTCTTGTGCTTTTGTAGTGACATCTAAAATAAGAATTCAACTTTACAGGATGGTAAACACGGTAAGTAGAGCTAACCATAGCACGTTTGAAGCTAAAACAAGCCGGTACCTTGAATGTCTGCACCCCAGCTACAGCAGTGCTTCCCAAGGTGGCTACTAGCTGTAAGTGGAGGGAGCATTTGCTGAGCTACCATCTGGCTTCTAGAGGTCAAGGGCTAGAGTACAGCTTACAAAAAACTGCTACTAGCCGTGGCCTCAGGTAGATCAAGCTGAAAGGTCTACTAGCTATCTCCGTACTTCCTGGGATGTGTTTATGTCAAAGGGACACGTATGAAGAGAAATGCTAGATCAGTTTAAACTGTTAAACTATTTTTGAAAGCTATATTTTTGTTAATTTCACTGTAATAAGTTGATTATCAGAAGAGAAAATGACGGTCAAAGGGAAGTTTTCAAAATTTTATGCCGAAATGCAGTGCTGTCACGTCAGTGTAATGTCATTGATTACAGAATATTTTTCAGTATTTGGGCTATTTGGCTCAGTAAGGTCCTTGGAACATGCTACTTTCAGTCTTTGGCTCTTTTATATTGCAATGTAGTCCATTTTTACTGATAACACATTTACTAGGCCTGAGCAGATGCCGTCAAAGTCCATGATGTCACAGCAAGCTCGTGTAGGAACTTCAAGGTGACGGCACCCTCTGTCTTTCGTTATTGCGTCTTTTCTGACTTATCACCCACCGTGGTTGCTCTGTGGCTATGGTGTTGGGCTGCTGAGCACGAGGTCACAGGATCAAATCCCGGCCACGGCGGCCACATTTCAATGGGGGCGAAATGCAAAAACACCCGTGTACTTAAATTTAGGTACACGGTAAAGAACCCCAGGTGGTCGAAATTTTCCGGAGTCCCCCACTACGGCGTGTCTCGTAATCAAATCATGGTTTTGGCACGTAAAACCCCATAATTTAATTTTTTTTTTCTGACATCAAATTTCCTCTCACAGTAGAGTGACTTTCCTGGTGTTGTACGAGGATAATTTACTAATACAGTGCAACTTTTCACTTTAGTGTCCCTTTAAAGTTCATTCTTTTGTATCCCAAGGACACCTGATGAAGCAGCCGAATTGAGAGACGCCAAGACAAAAGACAGTATGGCACTGGTACACCGAGTACGAAGGAGGAAGCAAATTGGCACTGGTGATGTCAGGGCATGAAACAATGATGATAGCTGTACATATAAAAAAGTATGGGTGTGCGAATAATAATTTTTGAGACCAAATCAAACACAAATAGAATAGCGCCAAAACGTGAATCGAATCAAAGTAGATGTTGAATAGTTTTCTAATAGCTTTCCAACAAAACGCTCATTTTCTCCATGAATATAAAACTTTTCATATAATAATAGTACTAGTATTCATAACGTTAGCAAGCTTCAGTCATAACTAGAGACTGGAACTTTAGGTAAAATGCTTATTTTTTCCTTATGTCCTTATTGTGCCTATTTAACATACGAGCATAAACAGCGGTTATAGAAACATTAGTGGCACCTTTATCATGTCTATAAGTGCCTATTTCTATGTTGGGGCCTAAATTGGATTTTCAGGGCCTGAAAATGCCTTTTTCCATGTTTTTTTTTTTACCATCATTTTGTTTATAATGCTATAACCCGCTGGGAGCTCGGCTGAATGCAGCCGATTATTTCCACTAGAACTTTTCTGGTGTGAAGAGTGTTATTAACAGCTTTGCAGCAGACCAGAGCATCGCTTTGAGGAGGCCTCAAACTGCACTATGCAATGATACACTTCATGGTGACTTAGTGTACATATGCACTCACTTCACACTTTCAGCCAACATCATCGAGAAACATGAATGCACTGACGCAACTCTGACCCAGAATGTGGGGCTTATTTTGGACATTCAGGAAAGGTTTGTGACCATCCCCAGTAGACCTATTGCTGATAGAGTTAGCTCAAAACTTGACTCTATCGTTACGTACCACTAGAAATGTGCTCATTTTCAGTGCTTTTATGATTTAATGTTTTATATCATGACGTAATAGTCGCAACATATACCACAATACATAAAATTGTAGCCGGATCACTGGTGTTTTAAATGGATGTCAAGCAGTAGTAATTATTCAGACAGTTTTTGAGAATTCTTATGTGGAGCACCTCGAGGAACACAAATGAAAGTAATAATTTCCTATTTTTAGTACACTACAGAGAGTGAGAAAGGTCTGAAATATATAAAATATGCACCTGGCTCCTAGTTCCTAACTTTGTAAGTCAGATCAGGAATGAAAATTCTAATGACTTGTTGGCATCAATATACTAGCCACAGTGAGGCCCATGCTAAGCCGGAAAGCGGTAGCTTCACAAATGTGAAAGCGGGTAAGTTCCTATTGTACAGGGAACATTTGTTTTTACTAATTGCAGCAGGCACCTGGTTCTGAGATTGCGGGATTGAATCCGGGCTGCGGCGGTTGCATTTCGATGGAGGCAAAATGTAAGAACGCCCGTGTGCTTGCGTTGTAATGTACGTTAAAGAACCCCAGGTGGTCAAAATTAATCCGGAGCCCTCCACTACGGCATGCCTCATAATCAGAACTGGTTTTGGCACGTAAAACCCCAGAAAGAAGAACAGGCACCTGATTCGTTTTTTAGTGCTTTCTTTCGGCTCGCAAAGCAATGACTGTCAGGTCGGGGAGCATGCAGAAGCCTCCTCACGCTTGATTGTTGCGTTCGTAGCGGTTTTTCTGTGCAAGCAAGTGGTCTAGTGTGCATTCAACTGATGCTGGAGCCTCCACAAGCTTTGTTCAGTTCGTGTACAGTGCTGTACAGTAATGTGAAATGTTGCACAATATTGTACAGTAACGAATAAGAGCACTGCTAGATTAGACTGCTAGTCAAGCTTTGGTTGAAATTTGGTCTGGGACTGACTGTGCGCGCTGTATGAATGAAAACCCCACATTGCAGGAATGATTGCTTGTAATAGTTTGTACATTCGCTGTCCAAGCGCGTGAACTAACCCTCCGCGCTGACGCCACTGCGAGTCGAGGCTCCGTCGATTCTAGGCTCGAGTTTCGTGACACTCTCTCCACCTTCAACGAGGTTACCAAACACTAATACCTTGGTAGGAGACTATACCCTCCCCCACACGGCACACTAACCAGACCTCACAGCTGTCACACTACGCATGCTTCAGACGGGATCATATCCCAACCTGAATTTATTTCACTACATCAATCCAGACTGCTTTAGTCCAGACTGCCCTAGCTGTGGACAACGTAGTACTTTAGACCACATGCTCTGGGGATGCCCCTCGTTACAGAGGGGCCCGTATTGATGCACTGCAGAGGAGTGGAGCTCTGCTCTTCAGAGCTCCGACCAGTCACGCCAATTTTGGGCTGTCCAGAGAGCCCACGATGCGACGCTGGAACTTGATCTCCGCACTCATGCACTCATGAGTGTCTAATGTTGATCAAGGCATCATTAAAACAGCCTAGATGTCGCATTGGAAAATTAAACAACCATAGAGAAGCTTCTGTGTCTTCACTGCTGCTGTCGTTTAAACATTATGTTGACAAGTCGGCCAAAGCACAAATTTTGCATCGTTTTATTGAGGAAGTTCTAGGAGCACTGGAGGCTAACTTCGACAATACTTCCAGTCAGTTTTATTTTTCCAGGCTCCCCAATCTTCCAATAATGGTAAAATCTGACAAATAGTTAAAGTTCAGTCGTCATTTCAGACAGAGCATGGTGTTGCTAGTAGAAGAATTTCAACCGAAATGTTTAACAGCACGTAAAAAAACTTTCAAATTGGTTGATTTCTATGGCGCAGTAGTGAAAGAATTAATACATCTCGGACAAAAATTCCAGATTCTCGGCACTGAAATAACTGTCAAATGTTCTCACTGGCAAACACTTTGCAATTCAAGAGGGCATTATTTAACCATCGAACGTTCAGAAGTACAAGTATCTGCCGCTAACTTCGGTGGATGTTGAGCGTCTTTCTTCATACAAACTAATATTCAGCAAAGGCAAAACAGGGCACCCAAAAATCTTGGGATGATGCTTGTTTGCCACACTAGATTTCAAATAAATCTTGTAGCGTACGCAACTTGCTTCTCTCTGTTTTGTTGAGAAAATAAAATTAATTTCACAACACAGGGGTTTAGTGGGTTGCGTTCCTTAGAAAATTACAATTCATCCTCAAATGCACAGTGAAAGTTCTTATTGTTTGTGCCTATACATGCCTAAATGACCTATATACCTTAAGTGACACCTTTAGCATACCTGTTATAGGTGCCTAAAACAGCATTTTTTATGCGTCGACATCCGGTCTCTAGACATAACATTGTGCATTATGAAACATTGTTTATTACAAGTCCTAATGGAGCATTCGAAACAAATAGTTTGTTCACATACCCAGCAATTTGGAAAGTGTGAATGATCGCGGCTTAGAAGGAAAAGGCTGGCTCCCTGAGCAATATGTATAGCGTGCTCCACTATGTAACTTATTGTGTTTTATGTCTACTACTATGGCCGCCGGCATAAAATTTATTGCACTTTTGCTCCAATTTTATATTTGATCGAGCACTCTAGAGGATATTAACTATTTGTAAACTACCAACTATGCAATTCATTATTCAAGATTCTCGGCTGTTCACACACGCCAACAAAAAAGAGATGACACTGTTTCAAAACCAATACCACATACACAACAAATGCACTCTTCAGTAGTATCTCTAGTGTGTCATTTATTTATTGGGCATACTAGACACCAAAGTATGCCAGCTGGCATATTCTCTCACCTATAAAATTACCGATAAGCAAATTTTTCTGGTCTTTTAAGGTTCCTCCTCAGGAGATTGTCCTGTACGTACTTGCAAACAACAGTAGTGCCCAGGTCATTTGACCTAATTCTTGACTGTTGCTCAGCAGACTAATCTACATGTAATTAGCAGAAAAGCTAGATTTATTGTAAGTTACCTCATGACTAGCTGTCTGTGCTATCTTGGTAGCTAAACATGATGTCCAGACACTTTCTTCCAGCATGTTTTATCTACCTTTCAAATATACATTCTTCTAACATGTTTATCATGTTGGAGACAGCTGGTGCTCTGTTCATGTGTTGAAAAGGTAACCTCACACTAGCATGAAAGCATGCAGTATACACCAGGCAGCAAATGTCAATATGACCACACTACCCGTACATTTCCTGCCATGGTGCTTGCAAGACAGCTTTGATGTTGGCATGCTCTCTGTACTGGTATTGGCACTGATTTCAAATGGAATCTTCGGAGTGAGAATTCTACATGGCAAATGCTGCTTTTTTCTGGTCTTTTTTTGCAATGTGTGACAAGTTGTGAAAAGCAAGTCTGAGACGCATTCACTGCGTGGCAGGAAAATTTTGCTGCTCACTATCTTTAGTAGCGCATGTCATGCCACTAGTGACATGCAGTGCACATTACTGTGGATATACCCTTGAAGTCATATATCATCAAGGTGCCTGCTGTGCACAAGTTTCATGAACGAAAGTTAACTTGACTGAACATATCTTTTTTTTACAAGCTGAAACACTAGGCAGAAGTGCAAGTCAATAGATTCCTCTGTAGTGTAAATCCTCAACATGTCTGATGCATGGAGCTCTCGAGTAGCCAGCACTACTATTTATGTGAAAGAAAACTAATAGCTGTTGAAAAATGTTTTAATGTACTCTCTTTATGCAGGACAACACTAGCCACCTGTGGGTTCATAATAGTTGGTGGTAATCCATAATCAATTTTTGCGCGTTACCCACCGTGGTGGCATAGTGGCTATGGCATTGCGCTACTGAGCCCTGGGCATGGGATTGAATCACAACTGCAGTGGCTGCATTTCAATGAGGGTGAAGTGCAAAAACACCCATGTACCGTGCATTGGGTGCACATTATAAATCCCATGTGGTCACACTTAATCCAGAGTTCCTCATAAAGTTAGTGCCTAATAATCAAATTGTGGTTTTGGCACGTAAAACCCCGGAATAAATTTTTAGAACTTTTTGTGTGATAAAAAAAAAACACTGAGGCTTGGGTTGTGTCCATGATATCTTGCACAAAAATTGATCATAGGTCACCACTAGCAAGTAGCGGTGAATTCATATTACTGTAGGACTGAAGACAGCAGTCAGTAATGCGTGCATCATCTCGTGTAACTCCATGGATCTGGAGGTGCTAGAAACAGAAAAGCAAGCAAATCAGGAACGAAATTTATATTTAGTTCTAAGGTATTACACAGGCACGTACTATGTCGATATATTTTTAAAGTCTACAGTATTGATTAAAGAAACAGAGAAGCAACATAGAGATGCTTGCATTGACCAATCTAGAGATGCTTTGAATTTCTATCTTCTTTGGGACTACGAGATTGCCATTGGAAATTCTGTCATTGATACACAAATAAATCCGGCTTCCAAAACCTTATTTATATTACATTCCACACAAACAAAATTGTGATTTGCAAAGAACTGACTAAACTATAGCCATCTCTGAGCCAAGTTCTCTTATGGGTGAATTTCTACTAAGGAGAGCTTCTTTTCCAAGCCTAAGCTCAGTTCCAACATTGGTGGGCATTTCCCAAAGTTTATAAAAAAAAAAGAATGTCACATTCATAGCTATAATCACAGAGGCATTCTGGCCCATTCAGACACAAGAACTATGTCATGTGCAGTCAGGGATCAGAGAATACATCTACTCAACATCTAACTAAAGTTGTCATTCACCAATATTCTCATGCACAGGCATTTTATTGAAGCATCAAAAGCAACCACACTTGCAGATTCACAATTGACATCGAGTAGTTGCTATGCTGTCGGTAATCACCATTAAAATTAACTGCTGATGATTTTTCTTTATGACAGCCTTTTTACTGACTATAGTACCTAGTTGTAGTTTGGTATCAGTACTTCATGCTCCTTGAGAAGCATGCCATGCTGATTTACACTACTCTTTCATAGATCTACCGACAACTTGTATTTCTACCACCACTTCAAATATTGAACCTCACCACCAACTTCCACCGCCAACTTGTTTGCCTTCTATTGGTTGCTTACACCTTCCCCACCTTTGTTTCTTCATCTCTGGTGGTACAATATGGAATGACGTTTCCAGTAGTCCTCATCTCACCTATTTCAGATGGTGCCTCAATGTATGGTCTGAAGTATTCCCTGTTGCTTGCTCATTTTAAGCACCATAAAAGGACCTTAAAAAAGGGTGCCTTCAAGCCCCGTAAACCTTTCTGTGTGAGCATTTTTGTGTCCCGACTGAATATCAGGAATATGGCTCGGATGATGACTTTCAAAACCTTTCTTGACAGCATTTCAGTACTTTTGTCACTGTTCCACTGGCTTTTCCTTAAGTTCCAGAGTTCTTTTGCAGGGAAGACCAAGTACTATGTTCGCTGGGAGCCGAGGGCTTGATCCATGGGCTACAAAGTGTGGACTACAGCCTAGAGCTCTTATGTGCAAGGCATTGTGATGGGCTCCTGCTGCTTCCGGCACACATTTCCACCCCCCCCCCCCTCCTTAAAATTGGAGTATATTGAAATGAATTGTACGTGTAATGTCTCATGATGACTCTTTTGGCAAGCGCTTTGGCCTCCAGCTGGTATAGAGCAGGAAAATAGAGCTTAATTCCATTCACTGTAGTAGTCCACTCTGCAAGCTTCTTATAGTGAAAAGTGGCATCATTATCGGCTACCAAAACCTTTGTTTTTTCAAGCATTTCTTGCTTCAGAAATTCGATAATGGTGTTGGCGTCTTCTTCTCAAACTTTCACTGCTACAGTTCTAGTACACTCATATACAGTTGAACACCTTTATAACGAAGTGCTTGCGGCCTCCGAAATAATTCGTTATTGAGCTCACTTAATTGTAAAGGTCGCGCACCGCACAGCAATAGAACCAGGATAGAATTATTCCTTCATTATACAGGTCATTTCATTGTAGGGGCGCTTGACTTTATGTAGTCTGGACAGTGCATCTGCATCAGGAAGCTTCTCTCGGGGTCGATTGTGTGTGTGAGCTACTGGATTTCTGTAATCCATCTCGCCAAGCCAGCCTTTCAGCTGGGCCAAGTTTAAGAAAAGGCTCCGTGCTTGATTGCCAGTGAAAAATTTGAATTCACGTTTTTCCAAGTATGTGCGGAAGTAGCATAAAGCTTTCGCAACTGCTAAGGCCTCTTTCTCTGTAGTTGGGTAATTTTCCTGTGCCTTGGAGGATGTATACAAATAATACTCAATGACTTTTCGCCAGTGCATGGATTGCAGGTTCTATGGAGTCTCTCTGATACAGTACAGCCCCGGTGCCATAATATGAGGCACCCGTATATATAGTTCAAATGGTAATGTAAAGTCCAGAAGAACAAGCATAGGATCGGATGAAATAATTCAAACCAGATCTGACCAAACAAAAGGTTGAACAAAAGGCTTTCTTCAATAATTTTGTCAACTCGAGCATGTTGTTTTCATGGCGTATCCAAGAATAAAACTTCGAAAATGTTTGGTCAGTCCGAGAAAAACTCGAAGCAAGTGCACATCATGTGGGTTCACTGAGATATCCATTGTACTGATTCTTCTTTCATGCTTTTTGTTCATCCATAAAACATACTTCCCAGAAAAACAAAGCTTCTTTTGTAGAATTCACTTTTCTAGATTATTATCCTCAAATTCATCTTGCTGAAAGTCCCAAGAACTTTTGCGAAGTGCTCGTCATGATCTTGTTTTGTTCGTTAGTATATTAGGCTGCTATCTATTTAAATACTGCAAAAATAGCCTAGAAAGCCTTCCAGAACTCCATTGATCATTTTATAAAACCAGGTGCCAGAGGTTTTTCACTCTAATGGAAGCCTGTTGTATTCATAGATGTCAAATGGCATAGCGAAAGCAGTGAAATATTTTATTTCTTCTGTTACCTGCCAATAATAAACTTCGCATAAACAAAACCTGGAGAACCGAGTACATCCTCCTGTCTGATCTTTACTGTCATCAACACGAGGCATTGCAGAAGCAAATACAGTGTAGACCGCTTATAACGTAAGTCGCCGGAGTCGTGAATATCTGCACTATAAGCGGTACCACACTATAACCAAAACAACGATTTTCAAGCCCTGCACATATGCAAAACATGTAGACCAAGCAGCCGCGCATATCCGAGAATCGAAGGGTGCGACTGGGAGTTTTGCATCCGTTTAAATTTACGAACGTTGAAAGGTTAATGTCCAAGTACCCACGATCTTCGCATGAAGCAGACAAAGTAATAATTTCAAAAAAATCTAAGTTTCGCCCGAAAGGCAAAGCATCAATTGCGATAGCAAATTAGTAGAGCTATAAGGAGTAGAGATAGTAGTTTTACCGGCTGCATAAACTTGACACATTCTCTTACTAACTGAATTAACAAGCGTGGTGTCAACGTGCACAAGCAAACATGAATAGACTCGATGACCACAGACAACCACTGTAAAAATGCGGGCGTGGGGAAATGCGGCCGCCGCAGCAAGCGAAGGTTCGTGCGGCCGTTTGCTTCAACGGAAACTGAGCGGCGTAAGCACAGCGCATACAAAGGTCAGAGCCATGTGGAGATTGCTTTCAAGATACCGTGCGCGCGACAACACCGACAGCCGGCACAGGCGCCAACGCATTTGTTGGCAAAGTAAAAGCCCCCCCCCCCCCTCCCTCCCTCCCGTGCTGCCTTCCCGCTTTGCTCCTTTCGCGTGGGAGATTGCGTCGCCAGTTCCCCTTGTGCCCAGTTGCAAGATACGCATTTGGTGCCGCAGCACAGCGTCACCCCCCTCCCTCCCTCCCATACTCCCACGGCCTTTCGCACGATGGAAGTCACGTTTGCTCTCCGCTGTGCGTTCGCTCTCCGTGAAGGCGTGCGTCCCCTGCTCGCTTTCACTCGCACATACGGCGCGCGGCGACGATTTTATCGCCCTTGGACTCATGCTCTACGTCTCATGCTCCTCCTCCGCATCGCCCTCGCCATCAGTGGGCACACCTCGTTGACAAGCGTGCTCGCTACCGCCCTTGTCGACGAGATTTTCCCACGGAAGCCACATTATAACCGGTATTTCGTCTCACGCGGCTGCACTGTAAGCGGTATACGTATACATGGAGTGCTATGGGAAAATTAACGGGAGTCTGAAAAGACCGTACTTTATCCGGTCCTGCACTATAAGCGGTTATGTTATAAGTGGTCTATACTGTAAATTGTATTTTCAGTTTACAGGCGATAATCATTACCAGGACGAAATGTTCCAACCACTTTGGAAACAGTGTGGTTATCAAAGAAACAATAGCTTATGTTGACGGTCGGATTATTTGGACTTCTAACATTTTTGTAATTCATTCTTAAGCCAAATATCTTTTTCTCACGAGTCATGCTGTATGGTTTCCTTCTGACTGTTGTCGTGTCATGAAGTAAAAATGGTACCTCTATGGTAGTTGAAGCTGACGGGTTCTGAATACAGAGATGGTACTTAGGCAGCATCGCCAACTACCTTGTGAGTACTCTGCACTTCTTAGTACTTCTGTTATTTCACCGTTTCACGAAATCTTCACCTGGAAGTGCTTTCTGATGAGCTGGGTTAAAATAACGAATTTTACTTCCTGTATTACAAGGCATCCGCGTCAAATTTTCCCTTCTGAAATTATATGCTTACTGTTGTCCAGTTCTGCTTACATTTTATGCTGCTGTCATAACCGTTACCTTGCACTATCTGCCCAGAGCAACTATCACTGTTCTTCATGAGGCACCCGTTCACAATGCTCATAATTGCATCAGTATCAATAAGTGTGTCTACGTTTTGGCTATTTATAATGACTTAGGCTTGAACTACATTAGTTTTTGTCAAATATATAGCCTCATTTGGTGTTGAAAGATGAGATTGCTCACCTCCACTTCTTTGTTTTTTTTTTCACAGTACCATTGAACTTTCAGTGAATCCTTGTTCTCGGAGACGGTTGGCTCTGACCAATGGTTGAGTGTGAATGCTCTGACATCGATCGCATAGGTGGCTGTGGGTTGTCATCAGATACAGTTGAACCCACCTATAACAATATTCAAGTTCCAAGAAAAGTCCATTGTTATAACCAATAATTGTTGTAACCGGGTTGCATGAAAAAAGCAGAGGGGACAAACATTCAAACATTTTAATTAGACAAAGAAGTACAGTCGAACTCACTATAGCATTACTAGTTTTAACAATACTCAGATATAACAATGAACAGCTGCTACACTGTGAACTAGCTGTTGTGCGAGTTTTATGGTAAAATAAGCCGCTTACTACAATGTTCCCATGCCGCATTATTGGCTATAACAATTAAATCTGGCTACTGGCTGTCTGCCGAAAAGAAGACAAACGCGAAATCCAGGAAATAAAAAACTGCAAGCCGCTTCGTCACACTCGCATTTGAGCCACAAACCCCACATGGCATGCCTTCGTCATTCCTCTCCCGTCTCCAATCCACCCCTCTAATGTCAGCGAGAAGGGTGGAAGGGAGATGCAACAAAGGTGGCGATGCGACAAAGACATGCTGTGCGGGGTGAGCACGGCACAAAGACATGCCAGATGGGACAAAGCGGCTCACATTTTTTTTTCCCCGGAGATTGATCTTTTCTTTTTTTTTTCCTTTCAGTGCACACATCCAGTAGCCAGATTTGATTGTTATAACTGATAATGCTGCATGTGATCATTGTAGTAAGCGGTTTATTTTACCATTGAACACATGCAAAAGTTGACAGTGCATTGGCTGCTCATTGTTTTATCTGATATATTGTTAAAACTGGTACCATTATAAGTGGATTCGATTGTGTGCCTTTCGTGGCATATGTTGAGTGTTCTTGATAGTTTCTGGAGATCTTGCTTCCACTTGTTTTTGTTCCTCTTTTATCATACCATGAATGATGAAAGGCATGATTGATGATTCTGAAAGAGCAGGATCAGTAAGTCGCAGCAGTCTTCGTTTTTCATAAAAGGTCTTGCAAACTTCTAGCAATATGCTTATAAAGTAACACCTTGTCTCAGCATTTGACAGGATTAATGTCAAACACTGATGCAAAACTTGTTCTCCAAGAGCTCCAAGTATAATTTGCATATTCTCTGACTCAGCAGTTTGTACCATTTGCATGTGTTACCTGCCAAATATAATCTTAATTTCTGCACTTGGTCTTTGTTGCGATTCCAGCTGTTCCAGTCACAGGCATACTTGTAGAATTTGATACATGTGAGTGCAGAGGCTGAATTAAGCTCCATCAAACATGTCAGGTTAAATGACAAGTCCCTGATTCCTTGACTTGTCTCCGACTACATTGCTCAAAATCATCAAGCCATCAAGGTTGAGCCATCAAGGTTGTCATTGATGTTTCTGCAATGAGCTGGATTGGTAGAGCTGGTGGAGCAGCATCCTTGTGAAACAAACTGTTGAAGACTTCCAGTGTCATACTAACTCTCACCATGCACTTGGCAGTAAGTTTCATTGGAATCATTTGTGTTTACAATGTGATGAAGTCCAGTATCTCTGATCTGTTGGAATGGCTTTTGAGGTTCACCGGTTCATCATCTTCAAGCTGGTAGCTCTGCACTTGTGCCTGACTGCCAGTCACTAATCGTGATATCTAGCACTACATGATGAAGGTTGCGCACCGTCCTATTCAATACGTGTCAGGTCACAAGTTTCTGGGTGTGACATTCCACAGAGGAATGACGTGCACACCTGATGTTCGAATATTAAAGGAAAAAATCTGATCATATGTGAGCATCTTCCATATGCTTTCAAGCAACACTGCAGTGGCTGTTCCGTGAATGCTCTACTATGCATGTATACAGCTCTCTGTGAAGGTCTCCTGTGATACAGCCTTCCAGTACTACAGAGCCATTCTTAATCCAATATAAAAGCCCTCACTGGTACACAAGCAAAAGCTTTGAAGGTGTGCCTAGGCCTACCGAAAAACAGCTCAAGTGTAGAAGCCCTAACAGAAAGCAGACGCTTTTTGATTCCAGTGCTTCTGCAGCAGGAGTTTCTTCAAGTTCATGTGTGCTTTGTCACCAGAATACCAGGTCATCCGCTAGCTTCATGCTGTAGTCCTGAGGTCGTGAGCTTGCTCCCAGTGAATTATCAAAGCCCTGCTATGCTGATGGAGCTGCCACAGAAACTTCCTTCGTGGTCAATTGTCACATCAGTGCCTGGGTTCAAGAGCAAGAGAAATACTCCTGGGCCAGCGCTGCCATTTTGTGCTCTTTGTACACCAGCTACAGGGCTCACTATCATATTTGCACTGATGACTCTGTTACACCTACGTCATCTGCCATTGGTATGTGGATTCTGTCTGCAAGTGTTACCACCTCTTTTTCCTCTTTCCTATCTTCTATTTATGTGTTTCTGTCCCCTCCTTTCTGAAGAGTAGGCAAGTGTTGTACCCCTTAATATGGGTGTTGCCAGCCTGCTCCTTGCTCTCTCCCTTTCCTCTCTTTCGTGTGTATATATTGTTACAAGCAAATATGCACATTTCACAGCAAATAATAATGATAATAATACCTTCTCTGCCACTCTTAGTCACTGCACTTCAGCTACAGCCACTAAACTAGTTTGTTTACATTATAGACCAGAGAGCTGAGTCCATAAAGTCACCAACCATGTAGGAATAACTTGCCATGGACATCAGATCTCTGTGTATCAAAGCCTGCGAACTGCATCGCAACGTTGTGTTGCCGTGATTACTTGCCCACTGTGGTATACAAGGCAACATCCAGGCTGACTGTGCTGCCAGAACTGTACACGCACTTCTTTAGAAATAATCCAGATACTCAAGGATACTCAAATAATCCTCAAGAAAAGACGTGGCGATTCTAATATATGCATGCATTTGCTTAATGTTTACAATGATCCCTCTGGTGCAACACAAGCCATCAGTACAGACACCTCTATAAAATCAATCCATCATGCGACTTTTATATGCCGTGAGGTCTCAATAGGCAGGATCAAGCAGCCTTCACTCCATAAGTCTTAGCGTAGCCTACACAAACTACTTCTAGTGTAAAATTCAATAAACAAACTCATAAATGTGCTCTGTGTGTAACACTCCTGAAGACTTGCAACATATGTTCTGTGAGACTGCTACCGCTACTTGTCAGAAAGACAGTCTTTGAAGGCTTAAAAGTTATAGCGTAACTCGAGCTTGGAGCTGCTGCACATTCTCGGCTCGGGGCAAAGTGCCACCTGTGTGTTACACACCACAAAATCTCTGCTGGTGTTTTTGAGGTCCACAGGCCTCAATGAAACTTTATGAATAACTGTGTGGTGTATGTGTGTGTCTGTGGCTGTGGGTGCTATTTGTGTGCTTATGTGATCACTGCGTATACCGTAATTATCAACCAGCACCTGGAGTAGCATGCTGGTTGATCATCCAGGTTAACATATCCAGCATTTCATTAAAATTTGTATCTCTCTCTCTCTCTCTCTGTGGCTGTCTGTGTTTGCAATGGTCAGCTTCACCCACATAGTTCTTTGACTGCTGTGCCGAATGTGATGTTCAAACAAATACAGTAACACTCATAGGGCAACGCAGTTTTATTCTGACCTTATACCACTCTTCTTTTACTACCACCATCAACTTCTTTGATGGCTTCGTTCAGTTGCTTACAAGCATAATGGATACAGCAGCCATGGAAGCGAGGTTGCAGGTGTGTTGTAAAACACCTTGCTTATCCCCTTCAGGTGTTAATTAATGCTGTTTGTTAAAATTATATTTCAAGTGTCATTAAAAACATACAGCAGCTTGCCCAGTGGCGCACTGACGGGGGGGGGGTTTGGGGGTTGTAACCCCCCTCCTGAGGCCAACTTAACCACCCCTTTTGTTTAACCCCTTTTCTTTCCTTTCGCCTTTGAGTACTGCAACTAAGATATAAGACGCGCAATCGTCTGCACACTCACAAACTTGCGCAAAAAGGCATTTTTTTTGCCAATTTCCCGTGAAGAAATTGAAATTAGTGCTGTTTAGATGGTATTGGCAAACTAAGGGAAACTGTCAACCCCCCCCCCCCCCCCCCCCACTGGCAGATATCCTGGGTCGTACTGAGCTCGTCAAATAATGAATTCGGATTTTTCATTGAGTTTGTTTGTTGCATTCACAAATGTGGACTCCCCAAATTAACTCTAACAAATATTTTAAAGTGACCCTTACCAGATTTGGCCATTTTAAACAGAATAGCACAGTGCATACTTCATGCACTGATGATCATGTCTGCAAAGTATTACAGCACTGCACACCGCGAAAACATCTCAATTTTAAAGCAAACGCCACGTGTCCTCCCTCTCATGGAAGCGCTGCTCCAAGCCAGAGAGTTGAGGTAACATGCACAAACACCATGACATAAATCGCAGTCTTAGCAATGTCACTCACCATGACACGCTACTTTGGTAAATCGTCCAATGTGGAATGTGCAACGCTGCCACCGGAAGTGCGCCACTCAGCAAAAATGGAAGTGACGAAAAAAAAAGGAGGTGGGGCTCATTACATGAACCCATGGCAGTCCCTCGTCTCCGGTATGGGAGAAGGCGGGGAAAGAACGTCGCTTGCAGACGCTGCTCAAGGCAGATGGAGAGAGTGTCTCTGTTGGCAGTAGCACTTGATCACCTCCTGGCAGTACGGTAACAGGGTGTGATAACAGTGACGTGACTGAATTCGCTATCTTGTGCGCATGTCTGCCGTGTTGAAACCCATCGCACATGTGCTGATAAGCGATGCACCGTACCTTCATAAACCCTTGTTTTCTGTGCAATAAAGCAATCTTGCAAAAGCTGCTACTGCGTCCACATCGGTTGTTACAGTGGCGACGAGGCACGGTTGTGCCCGTGCGGGAAGGGCGTTGCCGGCAAGATGGCCTTCGGTGTTCGTATCGGCGAATTTCACCTAAATCGTAACTCTTCATGGGAGGATTACGTCGAGCATATAGAGCTATGCTGCGCTGCTAACAAGGTCATGGAAGACACCGACAAGAGGGCAGTATTGCTGAGCTGCTGTGGGGAGGATACCTACTCCCTGATAGCTACCCTCGTAAAGCCTCTCCGACCACCGAACGCTGACTACCAGTCCATCGTAAAAGCCGTGAAGAACCACATCAACCCGAAGCCATCTGAGCTGTATTCAAGGTACGTGTCCTCAAAGCGAGATCAGCACGACGGCGAATCTGTCGCAGACTACGTTACAGCTTTACGCAAGCTAGCCGATAACTGCGGGTTCAACGACAGCCAGCTTCCTCTTGACGTAATGCTGAGGGACCGATTGGTTTTTGGAATTACTGACAGCATTGTGCAGCAACGTTTGTTGGCCGAGAAAGACCTGACTTTTAAGACTGCCTACGATCTAGCAGTCACGGCAGAGGCTGCTGCAAAACATCAAAGGGTTATGGGCGGCCTGCGTCAGGATGTCCCAGATTTGACAGCCAAAGTGGACAGGCAACGCATGAAGCAACATAAGAATGGGCAAGATAAAAAAACTTCAAGCGAGCATGTGAAACGGCAGTGTTTACGGTGCTTGGGCAACCACGCTGCATACCGTTGCAAGTTTAAAACCGCAGTATGCTTCAACTGTTCCGTGAAGGGACACTTAGCCAAAGCGTGCCGAAAGAAACAAAGAGGTCAGGTTAACCACCAGTTGGAAAATATGCCAAACTCGGTGCAAACTGAGTATGATGACATGCTAAATATTAGCCAAGTGACTAGCGGTTGCCCGAAGTTTATGGTGGCCGTAAGCATAGGCAGTGAAATAGTGCCCATGGAAGTCGACTCAGGAGCAGCTAGATCGATTATCAGTCAAAATACGTTCAGCAAACTGAAAGTGGCAAGGCACATTAAGTTTGAAGAAGCGGACACCAAGCTCGTAACTTGGAGCTAAAGCCACAATTCCGGTCAGATTCAAAGAACAAGACTTCAAGCTGCCGATACTAGTTGTAAGAAACAAAGGTAGCACGCTTTTGGGCCGTGATTGGTTCAAGGTATTGAACATTAATGTCACTGGGCTTCATAGCATCGAACAAAATGCAGAAGTCCTTATCAAAAAGTTTCCGGATGTTTTTGGTGAAACATTTCCAGGCGCCGCGCTGCCACCACTACACATCGAGCTGAAGCAGGATGCCCGGCCCAAGTTTCTAAAATGCCGCAGCATTCCGTTCGCACTCAAGAATGACGTCATCACAGAACTGGAAAAACTGGAACGTCAAGGTGTTCTGCAACCGACGCAGTACTCCGAATGGGCCACCCCTGTGGTCATCGTCCGTAAAAAGGATGGGTCATTAAGAATATGCGGCGACTATCGAAGTACCGTCCACCAAGCGGTAAGGAACAACGTTTATCCTTTACCTACTAGCAAGTAACTTTTCGCAAAGTTGGGGAAAGGCCGTATTTTTTCTAAAATTGATTTGACGCGAGCCTACCAACAACTTGCAGTTGATGACGCTTCAGCAGAAGTGCTCACGATAAATACAGTAAAGGGCCTGTACAAAGTGCGACGTTTGCCATTTGGTGTGTCGGTGGCACCCGGATTATTTCAAAGAGCAATTGATACAGTGCTTGCAGGCCTATGCCAGGTGGTGGCATACCTCGACGACATCCTTGTGGCCAGCGAAAAGGCAGAGGAGCACCACGAAGTTCTCATGGAAGTTTTCAACCGACTGTCAAAAGCGGGACTGCGTGTACAAGGCGCCAAGTGTCGGTTCTTCAAAGACAGCCTGGAGTACTTGGGACACCGGATAGACGCAAATGGCATCTACCCGTCAAAGGCTAAAATCGAGGCAATTCACAAAGCACCTGCACCAAAGAACAAGAAGGAGCTCCAAGCTTTTCTAGGTATGGTGAATTTCTACAATTGCTTCCTAAAGGGTCGGTCCGAAGTTGCCGAAGTGCTCTACCGCCTACTAGACAGCGACAGTACGTGGAAGTGGGGTGAAGAGCAGCAACTTGCTTTCGAAAGACTAAAGACGTTGCTGACGTCCGAGTCACTTTTAGTGCATTTCAATCCTGATGCACCCTTAATTCTGTCTTGTGACGCATCACCCGTGGGTGTGGGAGCTGTATTAGCTCACAGCGATGCTCAAGGTCGCGAGCAACCTGTAGCTTATGCGTCAAGAACACTCACTAAGGCGGAACGTAACTACGCCCAGATTGACCGCAAGGCTCTAGCTATTGTCTATGGCGTCCGTCAATTTCACCAGTATCTTTGTGGGCGAGTATTTTGCATCTTGACAGATCATAAGCCACTACTCGGTATCCTTCAACGAGACAAGCAGATTCCCGTTGTTTTGTCACCGCGCATGTTGCGGTGGTCTTTGTTGTTATCTGCTTATGAATACAAACTCGAGTATAGAAGAACGCAAGATCACGCAAACGCTGACTGTCTAAGCAGGCTACCGATACCCGGTGACCGGAGGAACATCGAGCCTCCTAGCGACGTCCTTTTGTTGGAAGCAGTGGAGTACCCTCCTGTGAGCGCAGCAGACGTCGCATCAGCCACTCTGCGTGATCCTTGCCTGTCGCGTGTGACGAAATGGGTCACAACTGGCTGGCCAGAACAAGGTGTGCCCCCAGAATATGCCGCCTATCAAGTGAGGCGCGAAGAGTTGTCTCTTCATCGTGACTGCCTTCTGTGGGGTAACTAGGGTCATACTGCCAGAAGAACTGCGAGAAGATGTCCTCACCATACTGCATGCAAATCACCCTGGCATAACGGCCATGAAAGCTCTGGCAAGGTCATATGTGTGGTGGCCGAAGATCGATGCCCAGATTGAAGAGTTTGTGCGTCATTGCAAACCCTGTCAAGAGAACAGGCAAAGCGAACCTAAAACGCCTGTGCATTTCTGGACAAAACCCGAAAGCCCATGGAGCAGAATTCACATAGATTTTGCAGGGCCGGTTAAGGGCGTTTTATTTCTTGTTGTCGTGGACGCGCTATCAAACTGGGCCGAGATCGAGATAATGCCATCACTTCACGCGTCAGCTGTGATCGAAAAACTGCGAAGAATGTTTGCTTCATATGGATTGCCGGAGTTGGTTGTTTCTGATAACGGCACAGCCTTCTCGAGCAATGAAATGCAATCTTTCTTGAACAAAAATGGCGTGCGCTACATGTACACAGCGCCATACCATCCCGCAAGCAACGGAAGGGCTGAGCGCATGGTACGCGAGCTAAAGTGTGCGCTCCGAAAGCAGAGCCAGGGCACAGTGGCGTGTAAATTTTCTCGTTTTTTATTCAAGCAGCATTCCACGCCTCACTCCGAAACTGGGAGGACGCCAGCAGAACTCATGCTGGGCAGGAACTTCCGCTCTGTCTTGTCGAGACTGCACCCTGACGTGAAAAGTCCTGGATGCACCAAACCGCCATCCTCGAGGGAGTTACTACACGGTGACCCCGTGTATGTGCGGAACTTCTCTCGTGGCCCGAAGTGGCTGGCCGCACGGATACTGCGTCGCTTGGGCCACGTCATGTACAAAGTACAGACTTCAGATGGTTCAGTACACCGACGTTATCGCAACCACGTGCGGAGAGCATGGGATGCTGTACCGATAGGTTATCACGCTAACCCCAGCTTCAAGCTTCCAGCGACACAAACTGCAGTGCAGAGATCGCCTATCCTTCCAGCGACACAAACTGCAGTGCAGAGATCGCCTATCCTTCCAGCGACACAAACTGCAGTTCAAAGATCGCCTATGCCAGAAGTTCCGCAAGCATGCCGTAGGTCTACTCGTGTACGTCGACCAGTGCTTCGTTATGGCATTGACTACTAGTTGGGAAGGGATGTGATAACAGTGACGTGACTGAATTCGCTATCTTGTGCGCATGTCTGCCGTGTTGAAACCCATCGCACGTGTGCTGATAAGCGATGCACCGTACCTTCATAAACCCTTGTTTTCTGTGCAATAAAGCAATCTTGCAAAAGCTGCTACTGCATCCATATCGGTTGTTACACAGGGCATTCAATTTCTTCTATCTCCTTCAATAATAAACCTATTTGAAAAATTATTTCGGTAAAACGATTTTCAGGTGGCATTTTAGAACTTCCAGTGTACAACTAAAATTTGCAATGGGACCTGGTAAGGGTCTTTTAAGGGGGGATGTGGGTCCAAAATGCATTTCTGACACTTAGAGTGGTTAAGCTGTCTTGTAGGTGGGACAGAAGAAGCTGTCAGAGTCTCAAACCAGGAGGCACTTAAAGAAAGAAAAAATTGGAGACTACATTAAGTTTATAAATTCATCAACAGTTATTGCCCATTTATGTGCCACTTTTGAAAGCTATCAGGACACGTCTGTAAATAAATTTGTATATGTTCTGCCAGCTGTTCGACTGCATTATTTTCCTTTTTATAGCATTTAAAATTCCACTAGAAAGTTGTGGGGCCCTTTTGTCTTGGCACCTCATGTAACAATCCAAAAGTATATGTCCTAAGAAAACCAATGTCTGCTACAAATGCACACTTTCCTGTTCGACCACCACTGTAAAATAATTACTGTAAAATATGTTACCGCATACTGATTCATGGCCAATTTCCCAGAGTGGGTTGCACCATTTCGCTGAGGAACAACCAACCAAGCAACACATTGGCACCATGGATCGACACTAAGAAGTGTGCATTCCAACTCTTTTCTCTAGTGCAAATTGCACATTGTAATCAATTTTGCGGCATAAGTACAATCACAAGTGTCTTGATAAAGCAGCATGTTTCTAATTTGATTATGTTTATAAGTAATTTGGATCTTGAGGCCATTTCTTGATACCTACCATACACTGATCTTGCCACATTTAGAGGGCATAGGTGCCAGCCATGTCCGTGCCATGATGCCAATAGTCCTTGCTGCTTTCCTGCTGTACTTGAGTTTCATGGCAATATTGATAATGCAAAGAAGAAGGTCATTGTAGATTTTTCCAGCAAAGTATAAGGTGAGGTCTTCGGTGTATCACAAAATCCTGCTGCTATCGCAGAATCTTCTTATTCTCTATTCCCTGCCTCGTCATCATCTTGAGGGTTAAGCCGAGGACTATTCTAGGAACCTGTGCAGTTATTTTTACTGCTAAGACACAGAAACCTCGATTTAATAAAAATTTTTTTTTCTAATAAGCTTTTTTTCCCCCGTTTCTTCCATCTGTGTAGGAGCTATGTGAAAACTTTTGCACACCTACATACCCTTCCCTTTTTAGTGAAACGTTAAATGAAGCAGAATACAAAGTTACCACCTACTTTTCATTGAACATGAAATAGCGTTCTTAGAACTTTCCTTTGGCACTGCCAAGATAGCCATTGTAATACGCGTAAATTGGTCACAACTAAGGACCACCACCACTGGCACAGTACAGGTTGTGACCATATTTGAGTGTATCTGCACCTTGGTGCAGTGTCAATTAAGAAAGTGCAAAGTAATTACAATGCTTTATGGGATACTTACATCTGTGCTCAGTGCTGTGTGGATGGGCCATGCATGTAGAAATTCATGCTGTGTAGAATTGGAGAAAAAGCTGAATATACATGAAGCGCAGCCAGAGTTGACGTCTGCGCTGGTATGTAGGACCAACGCACTACTCCACTTTTTCAGGCCCCACACCCATGCTGCACAAAAGTTTAGTGATTTGCGGACCACGTGCCCCTATATCTAGGTGCTGATAGTAAAGTGTGAGTACATTACGTTTTACTCTAGAGCTATTCATTTATTTATTGCAGTACTCTCAGGGCCTGGAAGGGCGTTAGAGAGCAGGTTGGTACAATAACAAGACAACAATTAAGACGAAAATATGCACAAAAGTTACAAAAATCAACTAGCAATCATTATATATGCATTATACAGGTTCGCAGATCACATGGATTATGAAAATAAGTAATTAGTAAGAGATTCGTTAAACAATGGCACATCTACAATGGTGGCGATGGCTGAAGGGAGGCTATTTCAGTCAGAGCTGGTTTTAGGTAGACGGGAATGAAAAAGCAAATTTGTACAGCAATGGGGAACACCAACCTTGTGCGCATGATCGATGCACAGCGGTAAGTATGAGGGATGCAAGAATAATTATTGTCCGTGGATTGAGTTTTGGAGGGAAATCTTGTGGAAAACAGAAATTCAAGCTATTTTTCTGTGTTTTTGTAACTCTGGTAGGTGGAGGGTACTTCTTCTTTCTGGGGTTTTACTTGCCAAACCAGTTCTGATTATGAGGCACGCCATAGTGGAGGGCTCCGGATTAATTTTGACCACTTGGGGTTCTTTAACGTGCACTACAACGCAAGCACACGGGCGTTTTTGCATTTTGCCTCCATCGAAATGCGGCCGCCGCGGCCGGGTAGATTTCATAAGTGTAATGCTAGAGGCACAGGAGTAATTTGACAAAATAAAGCACACTGCTTGGTTTTGGACAGATTCAATGGGGTCAATTAGGTTACGATGAAAAGGATCCCACACTGATGATGCATATTATAGCTTTGGTCGCACTAATGTCTGGGAAAGTGTCAGTTTTAGGCTCGAAGGGTCTTGAGAAAAGTTTCGCCGTATGTAGCCAAGAGTGCGATTAGCGTTGTTAATGATGTAATTATTGTGTGTTCTAAGATAAGTCTTCTGTTATGTGTACCCCAAGATATTTGTAACAACACACTTGTTCTTGAGTAGTTTCGTTAATCATGTAGTTTGCTACAAGTGGATCAGGTCGACGAGAAACATAGTTATACATTTGCCATTTCATGCACCAGTTGGAAACTTGATCGAGGTCAGACTGAAGGTGTAAGCTGACAGATTGACCATGCTTCACATGATAAATAACTCAATTACCAGCAAGCAGTTTTACGGGTGATGTAATGCCATCGGGAAGGTCGTTAGTGTAAACGAGAAGTAATAAAGGCCCCAACACGGCTGCCCTGAGGGACACCAGATGTTACATCGCAGGAGGCTGAATAACAGTTGTTGGCGGTGACATGTTGCATACAGTTAAGAAAACACACTACACATTTTAGAATACAAGGATCAACATTTCATTTGCTTATCTTGAAAAGTAGTAAATGATGTGGCATTTTATCAAAGGCTTTGGCAAAATCAAGAAAAACACAATTGATAATAAATCTGTCATCGAATGCTGAAAGTATGGTATTAGTGAAGGAAATCAGCTGTGTGTCACAGTAGTAACGTTTTCGACAAACATGTTCAGCACTGTAAAAAAAAGCTAGATTCTAGGAATGCAGCAAGGCTTGTACAAATTACATGCTCTTGAAGCTTGCATGGTTCACTGGTTAGAGATATTTGCCTGTAGTATAGGGTACAATGAGAACTACCCGAATTAAATAGCAGAACAATTGTTCCCACTCACCAGTCACATGAAAGTTCGGAGCATTCTAATGAATGTGTGAAGAGGTACATGAAAAAAGAACAGACGAATAGTACAATGAAGAGTTTTTCAGAAAGTTTGGGTTAATTTCGTTGGGACCCGAACTTGAAGACAGCTTTAAATGATTGCTTAGTTGAACAATACCTCCCAAGTCGACTTGAACAGGGTTGATTAGGAAGTAATTGCGCTCCTTCAAACACAGAACTACATTTACAGTGTTGGCAGTATTATCACTGACCCAACGATGAACCGATTATGGCCATCCCATTCCAACTACTTTTTCTACGGGGATCGATACCCCGCACCTCCACCAAAGATGCTATGGGGAGAATATATATACAATGGATATATTTACAAGGTAAGGCACACAATGCTACAGCAATGGTTCAGGAGAGCGCGTGCACACCAGAGAGCCACGCCGTCGTGGTCCAAGCAGCGACCGCAGACAATATGTACACCATTCTGCCGTGTTTCTTTTCTTTTTCTTTATTTCAAACGGCTTGCCCTGTGGATATGAGGGCATCTAAATGGAAGCATGTGGGCCCTGCCTGGTCATGTAAGCATTGTAGCAGTGGCTTATACTGCCTTGTTTGTTTCTTTGGAAAGCACTTCTGTATATCAGGTATGTATGCAATGACTTTAGCTTGGTGGATAGGATAGGAATAAACTTTATTTGTCCAGCGGTTAAGGCTGTTGGTGCCCGGGGCTAGGCTGCCAGGGGTCCATCGCCGGAGAAAAATCTTTCGAGATCCTCGGCAATGGCCCTGGCCTGCTGGACGATACTACTACAGTAGAACCCCGCTGTTACGTTCCCGGGTGCTGCGTTTTCCCGGCTGTTACGTCGTTTTCGGCCGGTCCCGGCACAGCTCCCATAGAACCCAATGCATTGGTAACCCCGCTGTTACGTCGCAACTGTGGGACCGTTCCCGCATCATACGTTGCGAACTGCCACACCGCGCCGGCCCGAGCGGCCATTTTGACTTTTCATGTCGCTTGGCTTGGTTGCTTGACGATGGCATTGGCCGCCCAAAGTGCTGGGGGCGACATTTATTACGTATTTTCGGTTTCCGCCAGCAAAAGTATGGCCTTTGATATCCGCTTTTGCTATCTAAAGATGATGTCTATGACGCGTTGCGGCCAAAAAATTGGTTTTGGCTCATAGATGTTCCGTATAAAGTCCAAGGGCGATAACGCCGTCGCCGCGCGCCGTATGCTTTCTTTCGCGCGCGAGACGCAGTCGTCGGCTCCCCTCGCACGCTTTCACTCGCACATACAGCATACGTCGCCACGCGCCGTATGCTGTATGTGCGAGTATGTGCGAGTGCGGGCAGCGTTGTGCTCTGGCATCATACTGCGCGGCGGCGCGCGCGCGGTCCCTATCTTGAAAGCGATCTGCGTGGGGGTAGATTCTACGCAGTGTAGGTGCATCGGCGGCTCGTGGCTTTGTGTGTGCTGCGTGTTCTCGGCGCTCAGTTAGGGTTGAAGCGATAGACAGCAGCACGAAGTTCACTTCGCTCGCTTCTGCAGCGGCGCTTAACTGCGCGTGTCCGCGCTCATCGAGTGTGATGTGTTCAGGTTTGCCTGTGGGCGCTGACACTATGTTTGTTAATTAGTTAATAACCGAATGTTTACAAGTTTATACAGACGATAAAACTACTATTCTTACTTTGTATAGCTCACCGCAATCGATACTTCGGCTGTCGGGCAAAACTACTTTTTGTCGCACGTAAGAATTAAAATAATATTGTGTGCAGTTCAACACTACTCCCATTTCTCAATTTTTCCTGTTTCCTGGCTCTTGCGTTTCCCGGCTCTTACGTTTTTTTTTTACGGTCCCGTGAAAAACGTAACAGCGGGGTTCTACTGTACAATAAATCACAGGCCCACTGCGATCATTCAGCCATAAAGCAATTAGGGAGACCAACAATTGATGCAATGAAGAGTAATGTTTATTTACAAATTGCTTTCAACTTTGGCACATAAAAGCTCCAAAAAAAGTCTTTTTGTATTTGTGAAGTGCAGCTTTTCTGTTACTTGATGTCAAGAATGCATGCACATTTCACTCAATAGATAGGCTACACAACAAAGTTTTAAAAGTTTCAGTAAGGCTCTTTTTACAAGCACTACCTGTTCTACTCAACATCTGTATGCTACAACACTAATATTATATTAGTAAGACAAATGAAGAGAATTGAGATCATGAGGCATAGGTGTCTTTCATGTAACTAATACTGTACAATACAGAAACATTTGATACATAAAAACGTTCGAATTATCACAAATTGTTCAAGGTACTGCTGATTCAATTGTATAAATAGCTATGTTTCTGAACACAAGGTACACAACAGGTAAACAGTGATTCTGCCTTTGTTGTGAAATAACATTTGTTATACCTTATAAACAAATGTACACAGCATATGAACAAGTACAGTCATGCAATTAATCATCACATAAACTTCTGCTACTTTTATCTGACTGTTATACAGTATAGTCAATACTGGGCACACATTTTGAGAAATGAAAAACATAACAGGAGATATAATACTCAAGATGCCATTATTTACTTGGCATCTGTACACAACCTTAATTTTGTGGAAGGTAAAGCCACTTGCCAGATGTTGGCTAAGATAGAACTTCAATTTGTTTTGTAGAACTAACAGTGCAAAAGTACAACATGCTTAAGCAAGTGGCATTTCACCAAGTTAACCCTGACAAATATCACAGACTGGACGGAAGTCCGGAAGAGAATGTTCAGGAAAAAAAGGCTATGTCCGTTTTTGAAACCTTGACATGTAAAAGGCACAGTCAGGGCAGTACACTGTCGGTGGAGACACAAACTTCTTGTGACACAGGTTGCAAGGAACTTGAGAGCTATCATGAGGCTTGACAACAGAGTCCACATGGCAAACACTATCACATGAGTCAGATGAGTGAACAGAGCTTATGTCCTCAAACTGTGAAGGCTCATGGCACTCTCTGGAGTCCTGCTTCGCTGCATGCTGCCGATAAACCCTTTCAAGAAGTGGGTTGGGTACATAGTCATCTTCCTCTTCTTCTGCACAAGCTACTAAAACCACTTCATCGGAAAAAGTAACACACTTTTTCAGGGCAGTCTTGCGCTTCTTGCCAAGCTCCACTTCTGTTTGAGGTAGCTGCTGACCTTGAAGCACATCTGGTAGTGTTTTGGCAGGAAACTGAAAGCTGTCAGGAGATGTTGTGCGTTGTTGCTCCTTTATCATTTCGAGTCGCTGCAATGCAGTCTCATAATCAGGAGGTCTTGTTGGTCGTTTCGATGAGTCGCAGTTGGAAGGTGATGTGGTATGCAGCATCGTTTCACTGACTACTGCGACTGCTGGAGGTCCCCTGGCAGCAGTAAATGATCTTGTCTCTGCAGGATCAGACTTTGCATACTGGAAAGTCTTCCCATACTGCTGCTGTGCTGATGGAGGCTTGATATGACTTGGTTTCTGTTCATAGCTCGCTGTTACATAATTGGCTCCTCCATTGCTGGATGCCCCATGATTGGATACCCCAAGGCTGGATGCCACAAGACTGGCTTCTCCATGGCTGGGTGCCAGATGGTTGCCTGACCCATGCATTGCGCCCATGACAGGTGACGTGTTCTGGAATGACGACTGTGCAACAAATGGTCGAGTGTATGAAGCATGGTGGCGAGCAGAGTTTATGGTACAGGGTGTGGGAGGTGATGTTGGAGCTTGGTATGCTGGTGGAAAGCTACCACTCAGGCAAGATGGTGCAGCAAGGTTATGTGGCTGGCAGGTCTGCCCAGCTGGAACCATTGTTTGTGAATGGCTTGCAGGATTGGCTGTTCTATGGCATGGAACTGCGGCTGGCTGTGGGAAGTGTGCGGCACCAAAAGGTCGACCCTGAGACGTGTTCTCTGAGCCTGCCTGTAGACTTGAAGTGCTTGTTCTTTCATTGCGCATTGCCAAAGATGGGTGCTCATTGTTTGTGATTCACAAGCAGAATCTCTAGGCATAACCAAGTTTCCTGCTGGAGCTGGAGCACTCTTGTTGACAATCATGGGAGGCTCCTTGGCAGCAGCCAGCTGTGACTCTTCACGCACAGTTGACACTTCTTGATCTGGTATAGCAGGACGTAGAATCTTTTCAAATTTCAATGCAAGGTCTTTGACAGACTTGGGCTTTATATCCTCCTGCTCTTCTGCACTTTCATTATACTGCTTCGCTGGAATTTTGGATAGATCCATTAAAAGCTGTGTGGCTTGGCTGTCAGCGGGATATGCCTGTGATAAAAAAAAGAAGAGGCCACGTTCATGATGAGAGAGAAACCAAGTGGTTGTCATAGCTATGTAACAGTACAACAGCATCAAAATTCCTTTTAGCAAAAGGCTAATTGATCCTGTCGGGGAAAAAAAAAAAGTTACTGTGACGTCTCGCTTCGTGAACACGGGTTACGCGCAAATGTATAGACGGTGCAAATATGCACAGTGAGCAGCACGACCTCGAACCACAAATGGAAAGGGCGTGAACGTGGTCGTGGAGGCTACATTGATCTCGACAGAGCAACGCTGGAGGGGGGGGGGTATTTTCGATATGTCCACCTAGTGGACATGTCCAGTTCGTCTGCTGTTGAAGTGCTGATTGGCTGGGAGCACCTGTCTCCTTCTAACACGTACCTCAGCCCAGCCAATCAGAACTTCAGCAGCAGACGAAATGGACATGTCCTTTAGCTGGACACTTCAGAATAGCCCTCCTGGTGTGCCACAGGGAAAGCGCATATTGCTACACATGCAAAGAAGAGACACCGTGAACATGCACAGTGAGCACCACGGCGTTGAAGCACAAACGAAAAAGGCGCGAACACGGGGATTCTCTTCTCCACCTCCAGGTGCCTTCCTCCTCCGGCGCTCGCTTCCCTCGCGGCGACAAACATAATCTCGTCGATTTGACAGACGGAGCATCTACGCTTGCACGTAAAAGTGCTTCTTGCAGACTTCAACCTCTTGTGTATAATACAGCTATATAATATGAACATTGAATTTCAGTGAAAATTTCAGCTGTCTTAAAGGGACACTGAAAAGAGAAACACTACATCAGTTTAGACTAATCACATATTCTGTCAAACTTTTATGGTAGAGGTTTATTCCTAAATAGAAAATGAAGGGCCAAAACTTCCATTTTTTATATTTCACACCCAAACCCCAGCACTGGTGTGCCAGTGTGATGTCATGAATTTCAATGTATTTTCTTGAACTTGGGTCATTATGGTGCAGTAAAAGTTCTCAAGCATTGGCAAGTTCAGTTGTTGCCTCTTTTGGAATACAATGTAGTACATCTTTACCAATAAAAAATGAACTAGACCTGACCAGACGCCTTCGAAACCCATCACATTGCGACAAGCTGGTTCGAGAATTCCAAAATGGCATCACCACCAGTCTTTCATTCTTGAGTCTGTTCTGGCTTAACAAGCTTCCTCTCATGACAGGAGTGGCTCTTTCGGTAACATAGAAGCATAATTTACTAATACAGCTCAACCTTTCTTTCCTCTTAGTGCCCTTTAAATGCACTGCTCAATTCATGGGAGACTGAGCAGTAACAGGAAAGAGCACTTGATAAGATAGTATACTACTTTCACAAGCAAAAAATATCACTGGTTAAAAATAATGCAGTAACAATGTTACACAGTTTGTTTGATTTTTCTACTACAGCAGTGAATTTTCGGCACTGCATCTCACTTGATGTAATGAATTCTGACAATGCCTCAGAGGGATGTTATCTAGGTAATGAATTTACCATTGTGCCGAGTTCCAGAGATCTAATTTATTTATAAAATGTAGAATGGGAAAAGATAGCTGGCGAAATCATCGTTGCTGGCATGAACTGCTACAAGCCACAAGAAACAACACGCATGTCATTAATTGAAACCATCAAATTTTTGTTGAACATGCCAAAATTAAGTACAGTTGTGTTCCATTTTTACAGAAGCATACTAAAGCCATATTTGTATCTGCGATGCTCTAAATATGCAAGAATAAAAAAGTTGTAGCACAAGTGCTTCCAAGTAGTACACTTATCAATCAAGTCAATCACTGTATCAAGTGGACTCACTCAACTCGCTTAGCAAAGTACATGTCAACTCTATCAAATCTGTGTGGATGAGCAGTGAGCCCAACCTCTGACTTGACCCACTTATGTCGAGTTCATGTAAATTAAGTTAATGCTACTTTGTGTCTTCATGCACCTCCATAACCAATTATTTGCTGTACCCCATGATAAAACATGACTGCAATACAAATCAACGAATGCCAAATTTCAGCAATCTTGTTTCATATCAAATCCAATCAGTTTACAATGGAGGATCATTCTTCTGCTACTTTATTATACCTTGTTGGGCCAATGAAATGTCCTAAAAAACTTACATGCAGGGTAAAATACTAATGGCTAGCAACACGGACCACCTGTACGTAAAATTTGTTGCAACTATTTCTAGAATTTTGACTGTCACAGGTTATTACATTGCAGTTTCTTAACTGGTGTTGCACTGTTTTCATCCATTACATGTCTTAACATGCTATTAGCAAACATGTATATATATATACATATATATAAACACTCACATGTTTGTTGGCAACTTGGGGAGCAGAAAGCATCAGTGGCTGTCGAAGAGCTTCCTCTTTTCCTATTAAAATGAAAGAATGAAAGACAAATTAAACAAGAACATCACAAATTATAAATAAACAATTTAAAATTTTTACAGTGCAAGCATCATGCATCTTATCTTTCGTAAGCATATGCTGCCACAAAGTCTAGAAGCAATGCATGTCACAGAAAATTCCTTAGATTCATATTGAAAGTAAAGGTTAAACATGGCATAACCGAAAGTTCAATTGGTTGAGAGAGAGAAGGATAAATGAAAGCCAGGGAGGTTAACCAGGACTGAGCCTGGTCGGCTACCCTGCACTGGGGAAAGGTGGAAGGGGAGAAAAAGATGAAGAGAAGGACAGAAAGTGTTCATATCGCAAGTCAGCAACATGAACACTTTGGCTGAGTAAAGTACTAAGGTGCCTTGGCATGACCCAAGTAAATGTGAAATCAAATGCAACTTCCTACTATGAAGCTTCACTTAAATGATAGACAATTACATAACCATAAAATCCATTAGCACCTATTTCCTTTTCTTCTGTGGCAAACCTTATCATAACCTAAGACTAAAATTAAAAAAAAAAGTGCTGATGCTAAGTATTGCATCATTTTTTTAGAGTCAGAATCTATTTGAGTAACGATGCAAAAATATGCTTACCAGAAAGTATCAAATCTTTGTCACATGAAGTCTTCACATCATCCACACGGTCCCCTTTCTTGAGCATCGCCATCTGTTTTGACTGAAGTTCACACAACCAGCTATTTCCACTTGATGCAGGACTGCAATGCTGCTCCAGCTTCACTTGCATTGCTGTCTCACTGCCCTGGTTTCGAACATTGTCAGGTGACTTCGGCAGGGATTTCAAGATTTGTGTTCTCTTGTTGTGTAGCTCTTTTAAGAAACTGTTTGGTTCCAATACCGTGCCTTGGTTTAAGCTCTTGGAAAGGCTTAGAGCCGAACTTGGCATAAGGGGATCACTGAAACTTCCCACGTCAACTCCCATAGTTTTGTTTCCAAGCATTTCGGATGGTTGCTGTCGTATCTGTGGCCAACAAGGTGCCGGTTTAGCTGAACTGTCCTGTTGCTCAAAGCAGCATTCCTCTGGTGCAGCGTGGTAGAAGAGATCGCCCCTTCAGATGGCTGCTGTCGTGGCTGTGGCCAACATGGTGCCGGTTTAGTTGACTCTTCTTGCTGCTCACAAGCAGTGTTCCTCTGATGTAGCGAGGTAGAAGAGGTCACCCCATCAACTTGGGGAGGGTCAACCTTAGTTAAAAGTGGTCGCTGTGCATAATTTCTGTTAACAAAGGCCCTATGAGGCTGGTGGAAGCCACGGCGTTTGATTGTGGCAGAATGATCTTCCCGAGCCTCATCTTCATTAGAGGACTCTTGTTTCATGCCACGTTCATTTTTAGCATCAAAAATGACATTGTCATCAAGTGCCCTTGATTCAGTCTGCGGTGCATCTTTGCCTTCCCGCAGGTCAGGAAGACTCCTGTTTTTGCGACGCATGAAACCACCCATCAACTTTCTCCGAATCCTGTGCTGCTTCTTCATTGAAGCTGAGACATTGTTGGCATCATCAGCATCATGGTTCTTCATGCCTGTTGGGTTGGAGAGCGTTCGCTGTAAGGAAGGCTTCTTGGACTGCTCCCATTCACTAGAATAATCACTGAATTCAGTGTCTTTCATCTTTGCACCATTGGTCTCACTAAGGCTTCCCACTCCATTTCTCATCTTAGTCTTAGGATTGAGTGTGTACTCTCCATCAGACATTATTTTAATGGCTGAATCATCCTGACTGCTGGTATGCCACTGGTCTGCAAGAAAATCCTTGTAGACTTCCACATCATCTTTTAGACGAAGAGAAGAGTGGGCAAACACTGCACCACTTTTCTTTTTGGAGCTCTTTTTGGGCAGAGTTGCATATATTTCTATGCTTTTCACTGGCTCTGACAGATCGATGACAGTGCATGCACTGTCTCTGCTGCCCTGGCGAGTGTGACGGCTGTGTGTGCTGTCTCTGCTCCCTTGACGACTGTGGTGAGCATCATAGCCATTGGACTCCTTCCCCCGGCGGCGTTCTTCTGCTTCTTTCAATCGCTTAGACAGGTTGGATGAGCGCATCACACTCATGCTGTGCTTCATCTTTGCTGCAATCAGTGACTGTGCATTGCCATAAGGAGCATCCATGGCAGCTCTCGCTTTAGCTGTGGAAGAAAGATCAGCATAATCTTAGTGCTAATTTGTGAATGCAACACTGTCACAAAAAAAAAATATCAACAGCCAGATGCCTATATAAATCACATTTCACAAAGAAAAAATAAAATTGGCTAAAAAAACAATATGAGAACCATAACAGTCCATGTGCTGTGCTTCACTGGGCACAATGCTTTTTTCTATAGTTTGACTTCTTTTGCACTCACCTGCTGCTGAATCACTGAAGAAAATGGCCATTTTAAGGTCCCCTGCTTGCTCCTTTTCATATGACATCTTCAAGCAAACCTCAGCTTGTGAGCACAGCTTCTCACAGTCTTGCAATTCTTCTGCACAAAGAAGTGAAGAAATAATGGATACACTTAAGGCAACATTTTTAAATGTGTTTGCACTGTACATGTAGACAGTTAAACTGCATATCAGAAGTGTGTCAAGACATAATACTCACCCTCTCCTTTCCCACTCGTGAAGACATCATCAAAAACAGAGTCTGAGGCTGAGTCGCTTCCTTGCAGCAGAGAGTGGTGAATGGCCCGCTCGAGCCTGTTGGAAATGTGTACAGCTTCTGGTATTTGTTGCAGGCGTGGGTCTGCCTTGGCTGGAGACCCAGGCATTCCTGCAGATGGGTAGCTGTCTGTGCTTGACAGGGAGTAAGAATCGTAGCCTTTGTCCACAAGCATCCCAATGTTGGAATACTCGTGCTTCGAAAAGTTGTTCACTGTCCTGCCAGGGCTTCCGCAAGCTCTGTGCAAAAGGAAAGGGGAATGGAGACTCGTTTGCAATATAAACAAACACTGCACTTCGGATACTTACAAACAAACTATCAAGACTAAAAACAACTGTTAGCAGACATTGTTAATTGTTCTGAAGGCATCTAGTCATTTACTCTCAGTGAAGCTTGTGTTCCACACACACACAAACACACACAAGAAAAAGGAAGGGTAATACTGACAATTAATTTCAGCCGCTTCCTTAATTTTTGAACACAGTGATATGCTTTTGTGCAACCAAATTTAGTAAAGTTAGAGCAAAAACCTTACGTGCATGTACATTAAATGCCGCTAATGAAGAAATTCACATATGACTGGCATAATGCTTACTAACAATACCTTAAAAAATGCACTTTCCATACATATAACCTAATCATTGACAATGATCCTTACACGCCATTCTAGAACGTGGTTCCTCGGTCGATTGTATCTTTTTTGGAGTATCCCAAGGCTTTTGACAAGATTAACCACCACCTATTACTCTACAAGCTTAGCAGCCTAAACATTGACAGCAGAATTCTTACTTGGATGGAATTTTTTTTAAGCAATCGCTCACAGTACGTTGTTGCCAATAATTCTACCTCACCGTCATCTACTGTTACCTCTGGCGTGCCCCAAGGCTTTGTATTGGGCCCTTTACTTTCCCTCATCTATATTAATGATTTACCCAATTGTGTAAGCTCCTCAATTCACCTCTTCGTAGATGACTGTGCTGTTTACCGTGAAATTTCAAGTAACCTAGACATTAGTTCTCTGCAAAACGATACCTCTAATATTGCTCATTGGTGCAGAACTTGGCACCATGGAACTTAACACTATCAAATGCAAAGTTTTACATGTTGCATATACTAACAGACCCTCTGCTACCTATACCCTAAATAACGCTGCTCTAGAATCTGTTACTTCTTATAAATACTTGGGAATTCATATAACATCTGATCTAAGCTGGAAACATCACATTAACTACGTTATTAACAATGGTAACCGTATGCTAGGGTACCTACGACGTAACCTTAGTGGAGCTCCTGTAAGTGTGAAACTAACAATGTATAAAACACTAGTGCGCCCAAAACTTCAATACGCATGCTCTATTTGGGATCCCTTTCAATTGCACTTAACTCATTCTCTTGAAATGATAAAGAATAACGCAGCACATTTTATATTATCCAACTACAATTGCACTAGCAGTATCACGTAGATGAAACGCACCCTTTCCTTGCAGTCACTTGTTTCACATCGCAAAGCATGCCGTCTTACACTTTTCCATAAGATATACCATCATCCAGTTTTGAAAACCCAGTTCGTTAAGACCCTATCTTATCATTCAGTCCGCTTAGATCACCACCAAAAGGTTCATGTTACTACGTGCCGCACTAACACTTTTTTTATTCTTTCGTCCCACACACGTCCAATAACTGGAACCACCTACCCTTCGACATCGTTTCCATTTCAGATTACGATCTATTTTATGCAACCATAAACAATTACTTATTTGATGATGCATTAAGTGATTGTTTTTTTCCCCTGTTATACGCGGTTCTTCCCATTGTACCTTCATTCGAACTTTCCGTTGTATTAGCCTAACATTGCTTCCTCCTATGTATTGTAGATGTTATTAGTATTCTACATGTTATTACATTTGGAATTTTGTTTATTATTTATGTACCCCACTCCCCTCTGCAAAGCTCTGTGCACTTGAGGGTAAACTAACTAACTAACTAACTAAATAAATAAATAAATAAATAAATAAATAAATAAATAAATAAATAAATAAATAAATAAATAAATAAATAAATGATCTGCCCAACCTAGCTAGCTATGACAAACAACCCAATCAATAAATCACATTTCTTAACTATCCACACTGCCTTATGTTATGCACAAACTCGCCGTGGTGATGTAGTGGCTTTGGCATCACGCTGCTAAGCTCGAAGTCATGGGATCAAATCCCGGCTGCGGCGTATGCATTTCTATGGGGGCGAAATGAAAAAATGCCTCTGTATTGTGCATTGGGTGCACGTTAAAGAACTCAAGGTGGTCAAAATTTAACTCGGAGTCCCCCAGTAGGCGTGCCTCATGTTATGCAGATTTGTTAAATAAAAGTAAAGAAAAGGCAACATTTTGCTATTCTTTCTGCACTGGTATAATCTCTACACAAAGTAATTTTGCGCCTGCACAAAAAAGTGTATTTTTTTGTTGATTGTGTTGCGCCTTAGTAGAGCTCTGTAATCATACAAAACTTAATTAGCAAAGTATATGAGAATGTTTTACTGCACAAGGAAAGTAAGGAAAGTATCCGTACACTAATAAAACTCCTCAGCAAAAATACAGCCCTGCTGCTTCTACCTTTTCCAAGTTTCATTTGGATGGCAGCCAAGCAAACGAGTAGATTTTCCCTTAACAAGCACTATTTTATTCAATTTATTTGCAGTGCCACAGCTTCCATCACTACTCACCTCCTCACACCTGAAGCACAGTAGTAAGGCCCATCCAGAGAAGTGCTGCTAGCTGAGCTGGCACTGTTTCGATCTCCACTCCAGTTTCCAGAATCTCTTCTACGGCATGTGCCATCAATGCAGTCAGATGCCTTCTCCCTCATATGCAGCGAGTTTTCAAATGATTCAAGACTACTGCTGCTATTTCGGCTGCCAGGTACAACTGATGTGCTTGCCCCATGGAGGGCTCGTTGCCTCTGCAAGTGTTGAAGGCTCAGTACACTCTCCACTGCCTGCCTGCTGATATATGTGCTGTTGATGTCTGCATCCAAGGTGTTATCCCTTCCTGCCTGCTTGGCCATATGACGTACGCCCTCCATTGTGTGCTGAGCTTCTAGGTCTGACCCGCTGCCATGTGGCTCATAGGGGCGTTCTGACATGATGGACGTGTCTGAGTAAGTCCTTGCCCTTGGTTTTGCACAGTGAGCAAAAGCCATGTCCAAGACGGGCAACGGCTCCTGCATTGCTGAGCGGCCTCCCATGCTGATGCCTTTCTTGCTGCTCAGGTAGCTGCCACGGCTCCATGGCACATCACCAGCAATATGCATGCCTGCAGACAGCTGTTCATTCTTTTTTCCATTTTGCTGCCCATACCTGTGCTTTTCACTCGTTGATCGCTTCAGGTCCATTTGTTTTTCTGTGGATGCAAAGAAATTCGAGATAACTTTTTTAATGGTGTACATGATGAACAACTGAATCTCTCATGTAACAACTTCAAGGCAGAACGATGATGAAATATGCTTTATATAATAACTATGCCACTATCATACTGATGTATATTTTTATGAAAAACAGAGATAGTTTTATGAAAAACGGTGTCTGCCATAATGAATTTCTCAGATGCCCCTATCTATTCAGGTTTTCCCTATCTTCATCTGTATTTCGAGACTTCCATTTTAATATGTGTGACACAAGGCAAACTAATGACTCATCTGTATTTCCAGAAATCCATTTTGATCTGTGTGACAAAAGCCAAACTAATGACTTATTGTGGAACTAAGTTACAGCAAATGCAGCTAATGTTTACTGCATTAAGCAGGTCCTCTCATCCTTTGCCTTATGATGCACAACCTACACTCACAGTCTAAAAGTTGGAACCTAAGGCAACATTCCCTATTCTTCAAGCAAATGTGAGTGTACAGGCATGTAAACGTACAAGCATATAGTAGCTTGAAATTAAGCAGAGCTTTGAAGAATGCCTGCAAATATTATTTTAAGCAAAATCGTGCTACATCAAACATTGCAATCAGCATGCAGACCTCCAAATTTGACAGGGACTTATAAAGAACCTAGATTGAATGTCAGAAATGACACTCTGCATGTAAATGCTTGCTCATTCTTCCTAGGAATATATTCTCAAATGTTTTTCTGCACAATCACCTCCTGCATATATCCGGTATGTTGCAGTAACTGGCTCACTGAACCGTCTGTGGTAAAGCCATGTAGTACAAGCACTTTCTTTGAATTTACGTATCACCAAGTTGCAAACCACATCACTACAAATCAAAAATAACAATCTAGGAGCACATGCTTGATTTTAATTTGTTACAATATGACATGTTAGCATGATGGTGAGAACCACTGGCGTATAGTAGCCTAGTAGCACATGTGGACAACAATGTTCTATGGAGAGAATCTTCCTTTTTCCAGAAAAATTTCTATCTACATTTGAATAAAAGCAGAAATGCGATCTTTTTGTGAAATGGCTGAGCATTTTAGGAATTGTAGGGTGAATGAAAAAAATTGCTTAATGATGTTATAAGAAAAACAGTGTAATTTCTGGTTGTTATGACTTTAAATTAAAGTGGATCTTTGAGGCTTTGCCAACAATGTTTAAAGCGGCAAGTACCCACTGTATTTCTACCTACAAGTCTATGTACAAGTTGACTGGTTTTGCAACTTGCCAAACAGCTGCAGGGTGCACTGCTGGCATATGGCAACACCAGCCCACTGATGTTGATGAACTCTATCTACCAATTGCTGTGCACAAACACTGGTTATTTACTCTTACAATTAATCGAGGAACTTGCCACAAGAACTTGTTATTGGATTAGTTTGTTTACTAAAAATATATATATATTTACCGCTATAGAATCGAATATGCACCAAGGAACATAAATGACAACATGGGTACCAAATTACTTATTTTACAAAATGGACAATAAAATGTGTTCACATTGATGGTCCTATGCTATACACAAAATATATTTTTAAAACTATTTCTTGATTGTAGACATCAACAGCAGGGCCTGCATAAGCACAGGCTATCAGAAAGTAACTGAGAACATAATCTAGCTGCAAAAAGTAAGCAAAGAATGGTGCATGTCTCTGTTAAACATCTGCAGGGAAAGATCTCCCAAAATTGTTAATCTTTAATGTCTAAGAAAGCAAATCTCTTGGCAGACTATGGAACATATACAAATGGCACACAGAACAAATATTAAACCTAAGGTAGTGAAAAACAGATTGTGCTCAATTGAAGTGTGTTCGTATCTTCCATTGGCTTAAGTATTTATGCTCACTGAGTTGTCATCACATCTTGACAATTTACAAAGTGACAAAAAAAGAAATTGACACAGGAAGAAAAAGTAAGGAATACAGCATGTGACATGCACAATTCGAGGTTAATGTGTCAATACTAAACACACTGTTCTGCACAAATGTTGTTCCTTTCTTTTTTCTTTTTTTGAAGCTGGGTGACACTCCCACTGACCTGGAGCTTTGAATTTTAATGCCACTATATGTGGCATAAAACAGTACTAGCGGCAAGGTCCGCAGCAACCTATTTTTGCAAGTAATAGGCTGTTCTCATGGCTCTTCTTTTTTGTTTCTTTCCTTGTCCCAAACACTGAGCACTAATATCAAGTGTCTGAGAAATGAAAGGAAGCAAACCCTAAATTTTGGAAGTTATAGATTTATTGCAAGTTATTAGCCCTCTATTTTTCCAAGCCATGTATATTTCAAATCTGTGGAGGCTATGCTTGAACAGTTACTATTCTAGTTTTGCCTAGAATATATATTTATAAACCAAATATGGACTAATGAAAAGAATCTGGAGCTCACTTTTGTGTTCAGATATGTAGTGTATCACAGAAGTTGGTGCAGTGGCTGTAGACACGGGAGTTCCATTAGGGTTTGCATAAAGCAGGAGTAGTGGCTGAAAGTGCCCTCTGTGACATTTGTCCACCACCTGCTGCCAGTGGGGGCCAATCTGAAAGAAATCACATACCTATAAGCTCAAAGCCGCTCGGCATGCAAGCAAGATATGGTCTAACCTAAACTTTTTATTCAGATGCCTAAAATGCAAATGAGTACGAGTGCGTGAATATTCTATTCATTATTCGAAAGATTAGAATATTCCTCGTATTGAACAGTCGTTATTAGCAAATTTAAATATTTTTCTAATAGCTTTCAAATACTTCACATCATCAACTGCACATGAACAGACATGAAATTGAAGCAAACATGCGATAACTTTCACCCCAGCCCTAGAGGACATAAAGCACAAGAAGTTACACGATAGAACACATTGTGTCTCACAGGGAGGCAGACAGCTAAACCGCGATCATTCGCACTTACATTCAGCTCAGAAAGGACATTCGACAGTGGGTAATGTTTGGTATTATTTATGAATGCTGCTGCTGTGTGTTCCCTTCAGACTAAACTTAAGTGCGCTTTGTTGCAGCATTATTTGATTTAACAGTGGAACTATCTGCCGTAACCAATCCAACCTAAAGAAGACGTCTGCTTTTTTCAGTCTTGTCATCGTCATAGACAATGTGCATTTCCGATTTAGTCTTGACAGTGTACACAAAAGCAAACTGGTGAAGAAGACTGCCTTTTAAACTTCATTCTGTTAATTTGCTAAATGCTGTGTGAAAAAATTGCTTACATTTATTCCTAGTGCTCCATTCGTGCTTTTGATAAACCATGCTGTGTGCAGTTCAGTGAGATTAACTTGCTAACGTTGTGAATACTGGGAGGTGAACACTGCTTTATATTCATTATGAAGAAGGCTGTTCATCATTCACAAATTATTTGAGAAGTATTTGATATTTGGTTCGATTTGCTTCCGGCACTATTATAGTTGTATTTTATTTGGTCTTCAAATTTGTTACTCGTACACCCCTACAAATGAATCTCAGGGTGTATACACAGAAAATACAGCAGTAAACTTTACAGCTTTATAAGAAGTAAGGCAGAAACCTTGTGCACGGGAAAGTGTAATGCAAACAGTGTCAATTCCAATGCTTAAAATGCTCAATGTCACTTCCTTCACATACATTAATACTATGTTTGAATAAAGTGATGTAAATGCAGATGCAAAATAGATCATCTCAAAACACACAGCCTGGAAATATTGCTGTTACTTTGATACCTGTGAAACAAGTTATATGGCAAGGTGGCCATGAGTGGCCCCCACTTAACAAGTGGAACAACATGAAGCAACACACACTTGAGAACAAAAGGCAAGCCATATATACTCTCAGTTAATTTGTTTTGCCCTTATTTGCCTTGCCTGCAGGTCTACTGAGAATAGAAAGGAATAGAAGACAAAAATAATCGAGTAAAGATACAGAACCTACTTTCATTATACAACAGGCTGCTGTTTGCCAGTGATGGACATAAATATAGCAAATGAGTTCTGCGGAAATCCACAAGGTGGAAGACGTGTTGTGAAAGGGAAACATTTTCATCCAGCTGAGAGCAGCACGAAGCTAGCCTCCCGGTTAGCTCAGATGGTAGATCGACCAGCCTGGAAAGGCATCAGTCCCGAGTTCAATCCCCAGATCAGGACCACTTTTTCTTCAACTGTGAAGCTCCCTTTATGAGACCCGTATAGGTTTCCTTTGTAGCTTCGGACTACTCTTGGGTGGATGACAATTTTTCCCTTTTGTGGAAGTAAAGTTAACCCCTAAAAACTTTGTTCCTAATGATTCTGTTGATATATAACATCATTCCCAAAAAGAAGTCAGATTTACTAAAGATTCATAATGAGGATATTCTATCAGTCACAAATGACAAAACTAGTTAGTTGATGCCAAATGGCATGAGAGGGGATAGGTGGGGGGCAGAGGTGCAGTTCCGAGTCACAGAATTTCAGTATCACCACCCCTACAAGTGATATGGCCAGACAGCGCAGTGGCAAGCAAATTACCAGTGCCCCGCCCAATTGCCCTGTTTCCATTCTATTTCGCACTTCTGATGCCCCTGCTGACACCTACCACACAGGCATCTCCAAAAAGTAGCTTGACTGCAGTTTGAGATACTGAGCTTTGCATGGCTTCTCACACAGCACTTTAAATTCTGCACTCAAGCTAAAGTTAAGCCAAGACCCAATCAAAATAAAAGGACCCAAGTCACCAAAACAAGCTAAGCACATTAAATAAATTATCAGAATAAAAAATTTTTTAAAAATTTTTACAGGAGGACATTGTGCTCCAATGAATGGACGTGTATGATACCTAAAAAAAATTGGTGCAAATGTCTACTTAGAAATATCAATAATAACAACCGTATTGGTTTGGTAAATATTAGTCCCTAAAATTAACTACCAGACAGTAATTACAGTGCCTCATAGCACCTAGGCCTCCTTTCCTTATCAGGGCTTTCAAAAGTAGAATAAACTATCTTAACATGCACTTTCATTTAATATATATACATGTATATTTACCAGTTTAAAATTCTGACAGGTAAAGCAGGCAGTATTTTTAGCTATGCTTTCAATAGTTTAGCGTGTATGAAACAAAACTGGATATACAGTATGGGCCTATACACTTGCCTCTCTCACGGTAGCATCATCAAAGTATATCCATACACATAGCTTTGTGTGGAAGAAGAATGTAGAGTAATGTTTGCCATAGTAGGTCACAATGCCCACGAGGTGATGAGTCACTGTGCTGGCCCACCTGGTGTCCACAACTTTATGAAACATCTGAAAAAGAAATTAAAAGGTTAGCTTTAGCAATGCAACTAGAGAGAAAACCTGACTACTGCTCTTTAATCATAATCACAACATTTTAGAAGTACTCCTCTTTCACCACCTAGAAAACCAAACCCATACACATTTCAACAAAAGTTTTGTACATGGAACCAAACCATAGCTAAAGAAATGAATGACTAAATGTGTATAGTTAAAACATGGTTCATGCAGCTATAAATAAATATATATATATATATATATATATATATATATATATATATATATATATATATATATATTGAATGACAAGTAAGAACTTTCAAGGGTCTTAAACCTGATGCTGCATGTGGCAGTTTTTAACAAAACAACATTGTAAAAGGATTGCTCATCATCATTTTTATTACACGAAGTACTGTTATTGCACTGTACAGTTGCCCTCCAGGTGATACAGCTGCTTTGTACCCTTTTGTGATCAGAATGTTGAGAACTCCAATTGCTTGGATGCTGGCACAGCTATTCCCTGAAGCACCAGCTCCAAAGTGGCTGGTGCTTCAGCCACTTCGGAGCTGGTGGTCTAACGATTTTTTCCTTTAAGATGTAGAAACAAACATCTAATGAAAGTGTCAAAACTATAATCGTGTTTACTATTGTAAATAACTATTCGCATCTGCTACACAAGAAAAGTAAGAATTTTCATAGAGGGCTAAAAATGCACGACTAGCAAGGGCCTTGAAAAGGAAATACTAAAATTCAATAGTTTCAACCCCTTGTGTACAGCCTGTAAAAGGAGTCTGAAATAATAAGCTGCACACAGGCATTTAGTAAATAAATGCAAGTTTCCAGTTTCTGTTTACTGTTGAGGATAATAAAATCAATAACTAACACAGTGAAATCCAAAATCTTTGAAACTTTGCACCCTCATATATTTATTAAATGTCATCAAGTGATGATAAGCATGTTTTCTGCAAGTGCAACTCATTTAATTAAAATCCATTTCTGGGAATGCTGAAGTTGTATGTTGCCACAGCGGGTCAAAATGTTTCTCACTCATCTCCTAAAGCTAAGTAAACACACAGGGCAGGCAAAAATGTTCCTCACATTGTATGATAGTTTCCATAATTCATTGCAAATTTATTAAAAAGGAGAAACTCTGCATGATGATGGGCAGTTGCGGCAATATACACAGACACATGCAAACAAAGGTCATGTGGCACATTACCTCATCCATATTTACAGTCATCCCAATGCTGTCGAGAACATCTACAATGTGGTCTACGCTTGGTCTCTCAGAATCCCAAACCAGACCAAGACTCACTGTAACAGAAAAGGAAAGGCATGTGTCAATAAAGGTTTCAGTATAGTTTAGCATTGAGATAAAGGTACAATTCATGGCAGTGAAACCAAACGCCTAGCTGCAATACCCTATATGGTTCTTACCTATGTCTGGTCTGTTCATAAGAGTCTTGCATATCTGGATTTTGGCACCACATGAGCTCTGTAGTAAAAAAAAAAATGAAAGTACAAGAAGTTAGTGGAACATGCACCCTGCATGTAAGCATTTATACACATGGGGCATTTTCACATGTGATGACTGTGACAGCAATGTCACTAAAAAATATGTTTCTTACTGGGCAGTCTCTGATATCACCCATTCCTCCTGCTCTTCGCAGAAGCTCGCCGAAGGACACTGGCTTTTGCTCCTTACTATGTACAATTGATGCCTGCAAGCTGAAATAGTAGACGCAACAAAAATTTAAGCAACAAAATCTTGAATGCCAGTACGAATAGAAAATATATGCACAAATTCTCTATTAAAGCCCTACCATAAAGCAGAGGCAGAGACGTAGTGAACCATCTGAGTAAATGGTAGAGGCTCTGATGATGCTCCACAGACATGACATACAGTCTGAAATGAAAACCAAAAGTACACATGCAGTGTTGACTTCATAGAACAAACAAGTACGCACCACTAAAAAAGGAGATTGCAGTGTACTTACCTGCTCGACAAGTGTCATAGCAAACTTCTGGTGAGGAATGCAGTGTGCAACATTACACATATCTTCAACCTCCTGACTGGCAATGTGAAAATGGATGCGTTGAAGAATGTTCTCCTAGAAAATGGAAGCCCCATAATCATTATTAGACACTGCAACATGCAAGTGCTCAGCTGTGCATCAACCATGAGTAAGATCCAGGATTTTTAGTTTTTATTTTATGAAAATTCTACATGTTTTTGGCTGTATTTATTCGAAGGTAGAAATTTCTCTTTCACTGACTATGTTCATGTGAAAGCTTGATGGCTTTTTTTTTCCCCCATATTTTTGTAACATGGAAATCTGCCTTTCTTTCTTTTTCAGTGATTATTCGCATTAATTAAATTATGGTGCTTTACGTGCCAAAACCCCAATCTGATTATCAGGCACACCGTAGTGGGGGACTCTGGATGAAATTTGAGCACCTGTAGTTCTATACCGTGCACCTAAATCTAAGTATGCGAGTATTTTTGTATTTTGCCTCCGTCGAAATGCGGCTGCTGCAGTCAGGATCAAACCCACAACCTTGAGCAACGCCATATCTACTAAAATAGCACGTCAGGTATAGAAGTGTTTATTTGCAGGATGGCCGCTTGCTTAGTGTTGTAGCTTTGCGTCTGCACACCCTGCGTCAGTTTCCCACAGGACAAATTTGCCCAATGTTTATTTTTTCAGAAATATCAGGAACGCATCGTACCGCACCTTGAAGATTAAGACCCCAAATTATGCATGCTTTTTGATGTTGCATTGTCCCTCTCCTGCACCATGTACTGCCACGAGCGAAGAGTAGTAAAGTTGTTGACTCATTTGGCGACTACGTCATTGACTGAATGGGTAGGGCATCGGGGTCTACCCATGCTCTGCCTCCTCTCTCTGCTCGGACTGTTCCGCGTGAGTGCAAAGGCAAGCGCTGCAGCTTCTGCAATGCTTCTGCGGGGAGAGGGCATTATGGCGACTCTCAGGGAGCTCCAGAGGGCATTGTGGCCACGCTCCCCCCAAATGAGGCATGCCCTTGTTGACATCGTCTACCTTTTCTCCTGCACTCCTATCGTGTGTTCTCAACCACCTATCAATGCCGCACAGCGTGCAAGACAGCGACAGCAGCAGCAGCGGAAAAGTTGAACGAAGAGGCAAAGAAAGATTATCTGTCACACCAAACATGACTAGTACATGCATCCTTTTGTTTCTGTGTGTGTTTTCTACATGGCTTTATATGCCACACTAGAACAAGCATTTGTTCAGCACTGAGTGCCATGCTCTGGTGGTTCTTTCTGTGTCTGGTCAATGTGCTGTCTCTTTCATATAAATGAATGGCAGGTAATTGATTTGGATAAACATTTAGCACTGAAAGTCAGTGTTTCAGTGACCAATGCTGACCATGACAGCAGTGCACTAACCACTGAGCTACTGTCCCAGTGCAGACACTGGTAGCTTTTTCACGGCAAATAGATAAAAATGGAATAGGATTCATCGTGGTGTTTAGGATACAAGTGACTATGCAATGGCTACATTTATGCTTACTCTCATATCTGTGCTTGCTTTTGAGTATGGGATAGAGAACAAAATTTATTTGCAGTCTGCCATTATCAATGCTAAATATTTTTAGTGGCTCAAGCAGTGGCGCACCGACGGGGGGGGGGGGATTCGGGGGTTAGAACCCCCCCCCCCTGAGGCTGACTTAACCCCCCCTTTTGTTCAACCCCTTTTCTTTCCTTACGCATTTGAGTACTGCAACTAAGATGTAAGACGCGCAGTCGTCTGCACACTCGCAAAAAGCGCATTTTTTTGACAATTTACCGTGAAGAAATTGAAATTAGTGCTGTTTAGATGGTATTGGCAAACTGTCAACACCCCCCTGGCAGAGATCCTGGGTGCGCTACTGGGCTCAAGTCAGAAACTTACAAAACATTCAGCAGCATCATCCATAAATCCCAGTTGAAATCTCCTTTGGTCAAAGAAGGTTTCTGCCAATGCCCGCCGTAAAGCATCAGGTGGGAGAGCAGATTCCTGGCTGTACTGGAACTGGGCAAATAGTTCCTGCAAAGCATGGCATGCATATATATTTTATAAAAGTTCATGTGTAGACCTCATCCTAAGCTAGCAGCAGCTGCAATATGCCACTTGCTGAAGTAAATGAAACAAAATTAATGGTGTTATATGTACTACACAACTCATTTGATCCATATTTGACCCATCTACATTTCAACCCAAATTCCAGCTGAACGGAGAGCCAAAATTAGCAAGATTTTTCTTTGAAGTAGAACTATGTAGAATTTAAAGCCACAAATCTGAACTGAAAAACTGAGTCTGCATATTTTCAAAGGCTCATGCAATGCAAACAGAACAACTTTAAGATAATAACTTGAGCTGCAATCAGTTTACAGTGCCTCGTCGAAGTAAACAAACAATAAAAAAATGGCAGAATGTTCATGTTATCACTCTGTGTATTTATTTTTGCAAATTAGGTGTCATCACAGTTTTTCAGAATATGCAAGTGCAACAATAATGGGGAGCATAGGATAAGCAGAGCTTTTCTCTGTGGCCTCTGTGACTGCAATGCAAATCATTCGATTGCTTCAAGAATGCATTGAAGATGGAAGAAATTTCCTCCATATTAAAAACCAAAACCTAAAAACGCCTATTGAAAAATTTTAGTTGTGTGGGCTTCAAAGCATGACAAGCTAGGCAGACAGGCCATCCATGCTGAAAGGTTGTATTCTAATCTGTAAACACTGACGCATGCAGGAAAGCACACAAAACGAGCACACAGTGAGTGCAGGACAACATGTCAGTGATGGCTCTACTGTTATAGCTTCAATAACACAACGCATTGGTGAATAAGTGACATAATTGTGCATACATAACTGTGGGTTAGAGAAGTCACTGCTGTAGCATGCTCAAATTTTACCACATACTTATTCAATCTGAGTGAAACTCTTTTGACCGATTATTTAAATGTAGAGTTTACTAAAGCTGCCTTAACCAGGCAACACTTGAATATAGTATCTACAACAAAGAATGGACTTAGGAGAAAGTCCATTCTATGTATATAAAGCTATATATTATGCAAACCATTTTTTCACTCCTGCTTGAGCCATAATAGAATTGCTTGCAGTATTGTATAAATAAATAAAATTAAATACACCTATCCTTCATAAGCATATATTGTGACTCAGCTACCTGGTACCCAGTTTCATGTAAACTAGTACGATAGTGAACTGATAGTACAGACATGGCCTCCGAGATTTGCGCGCGCTGGCTTGTTTTCGAGCAAAATCGGAACCATCTCCGAGGCCCATGGTACAAGTCTCAAGCTTCATTTGACAATTTACCGAACATGCTTACCTTCAGTGCACAGAAGATGCACGAGTCTGACATGCAGATGTGCCCGCTCAAGTCTCTGAAGCTTCTTCGAAATATATCCAAGTGCCACAAGACCTGCGAAAGTGAAGAGAGAAAAAAAAAAAAAAATACCTGAAGGACAGCTGCAACAACGCGAGGAAGCGTTCAAGTAAGAGCACGTGAAGAGGCACGGAGGAAATCGCCGTGAACGGAGTCGGGTGTACGCTCTAAAATGAGCAAATTGGAAGGGGGAGTAAAGTGTTACTTATATATACTCCAGAAGGCGTACGTAAAGGAGTACATGCTGCATGCGACGACGGGACTGAAGGATGGCTGCTGATGGAAACTTGTTGGATGCGCTTGACGACAAGTTGCACGCCGAATGGCAAGAACACTAGTGGCACGGTGCCTCCTCGTCCACTGTTTGCCAGCCGGTCCCAGTAAGTAGCCGCTGGCGGCGAGACAAAATAACTGCAGCTAGAAAAAAATTTGGCGGCGATTTAGCGTTAAATGCGAGAGAAATGCGTTAGCATTACGTTGCACCTGTTTGAGGTGCCAGATCCATGATTTAAACCGCGTTTGCCACATTGCAAAGTGTTGTTCAGGAGCTCACTCGACCAATGCCTCCTTTTCTAAAGGAGGCATTGACTCGACATACGTCCTGCACTGCAATGACGTCCTGCCTCTTCGAGGAGCGAAGTGCAACTGCTAACGCATTCAAACGTGAAGACATGCAACGACCAAAGTCAAGCCTCTAACATGAACGGGAACTGCCATAGACTGATAGAGTCAGTATATTAACTCTATGTGAACTGCGATACGAGGTAAGCTGAACTCGGAGCCAGCGTCGTCTTTCTATTTGCGCCCACGCCCAGTGCTCGACCGCTGGCGCCGCCATGCGCCGCTCGCGCGTATCATGTTTTAGGTGTTTTTTTCGCCGAGGGCACTCGAACGCAATCATATGGTTTGCGGGAATGCTTGGTGTGGAAGTGTATCTGTATGGCGTAGTGGATACGACGCTCGCTTTGAGATTGGTTTACGCGGGTTCGAATTCCGCCTTGGCTATAAGGTTTACTTTATTCTTGGTATCACCATTTTCTTTTTCTTTTTTTCTCTGTTTGGCGGTGCGGTCGGTTGTACCGCCGCAGTGCCGGGCGCCGACGCGAAGCGGCGGTCGTTGGGGTGTTGCGGAGCGCAGCGTAGCAACACCCCAAATAAAAAAATACTGCTCCAGTCAGGTAGACTGCTCCCTCCCTGATAGATTATATTTGGGTCTTCAAAACCGTGATGCGTCTATTTAGGAATACCATCAATCCCTTAACAGCAGCCACAGTCGTGCCTTGTCACCACCAGCCCAGCGTGTTCTCCGTTCCAACGGCGGCGGCTAGAAACATGGTACGCGCGGGCGGCGAGCACTGGGCTTGGGCGCAAATAGAAATACGCGTCCGGGCGCCGCCGCACCGGCTGCAAATGCAATGACGGCTCCGCAGTAGCACGAGCTGCGCAGGATATACACAGACGCCGCGACTAGCGAAGTGATTACATGAGTCGACACACAACACTGAAACAGTAACGAAATAGGTCGTCGACCCACGTGACCTCCCCTGGCATTTGGCGCCAGTATCAGCCCTGTGAGTCGCAAGATGGAGAATTCGACAATATGGCGGTATTTGATACAAAACAGCAACCCTAATAAGAGAATGCGCCCAGGCAAGAGGCCCTAAATACGATGGGCTTTCGGGAGAAATAATTCTTGGCGCTAATTTTCTATACATTTCAGTTTCCAAGAGCTATAGTCGGATACAACTTCAGTCTGCAAGTCTGCAGTGAAGCCCCGCCCACGCCCTCATAACCGCCAGCCACTGTTCCTCCCGCGAGGCTGCAAATAGTTCGTACTTCAATCTTTCCCTGTTACCTAAATAAGGGGGTAACCACAAAAATAAAATTAGAAGCGCGGAATTTTATTCGTTTTCGCTCGTCTATTATAGTGGAACGTACAAATAGACAAATACAGTCGTATCGAGTACGGCGCCATTTTGAAAAGGTCGCATAACGACGTTTTGTTTCCTTCTGTGATTGGCTGGCGGAGTAACACAATCCCGCGCGGTCAGTGTGCCTCTGTTGCCAACTGCTGTTTTTTCTTTAAAGTTGTATCCTACTGTAGTGCTGCAAATAGTCTCACTTTGACCTAAAGCGCTCTGGTTGTGTATTTATACCGCATCCGCCAGAAGGAAACAGTAAAGTTTGTCGGTTCCGCCCATACTTTCCGACACCAGCAACTAGCATTTTCGCAGGGTGGCCGTGCAGAGTTTCTGTTGAAACGTGAGAAGAAAGAGAGGAATCGAGAGAAAGTGAGTGATATACTGAATTGCATTCGCGGAAAAGCTTACGATCACCTTTATGGACGTTGGATAATGGGCGGCCAGGTTTTTTTTTTCTTTCTTTTTTCTTTTGCTACAAACATGACGTCGTCATGACAGCGCCAGTAAAGAACTTCCCTGCCTAGAAGAAAGAAAACAAGAAGAAAAAAAAAAAAAAGCCCCATGAAAGTGTATGGGGGACTGCTAGCTGCTGTCCACCGTGGCGCTTCTAATCTGTCCGCGGGTCGAATGGATCGGCGGCCACACAAAGTTTTTTCGAGGCAGTGGCGTTATTTCCCTCCGCTGTTCTGCTTAATCATCGTCGTCTGGTAATAAGACCACCAGTGCTAGACAGACGCGCCGCGTATACGTAGAGAGCGTAGAGACCACCAGGGACGAGACACGGCGAGAGAGAAGGAGGTGGGGGTCGCTGGCGGCTGATGTCTCAATCTAGCCAGGCCCAGGGAGGAAGCGCGCCTGTTTCCACCCATCCGACGGCGACCGTCATCGGCCCCGGTTCGGCCATGAGGCACAGGGCGGCCACTTTTTGCCCGGCTGTAGTCCGATTCCAGCGCGCCGTGCTCGCAATGGCTCTTCGTGATCCTCCCCTTTCCTGTGCCGGCCAGAGAGAGAGAGAGAGCGAGAGCGGCGCGGGAGGCGCATGGCCGCGCGCGTTTCACGCTGCGTGCGCGCAGGTGGGTCCAAGACCACCTAACCTAGCCTCTGCGGTCACGCCTGGTGCGTCCCCATGGTCACTCTCGCCGGGACAAAAACGGAGCTCTGGCCCACAGGTGCTATCAGCTGGATTCGCGCGGCTTAGAAACGAGCAGCACGCAAAGCTAACAGCATTTCCTTGGTAATTCTACCAACGCATTCAAAACGTAATAAATAACATAATACGCGGTATTATGTTGCGAAAAAGCGAAGAATACCTACAGAAAATAGTTTCCTTCGGGGGATAATTATTGTCACAGTGTGCGTCCGGGCAGGTTCAAGAAGGGCAAATAGCATATATATACACCGGGGGACAATCATGATTTGTGTGTGTGTGTGTGTGTGTGTGCGTGCGTGCGTGCGTGCGTGCGTGCGTGTTTAAGGCCCTGCGGGAAATTATTCGAATATTGCACTGAAGAGTGGACATTGCTACTCAAAACCGATAAACGCACGAACGTTAGCCGAAAACACATAAACAGGAAAACACCGAGGATTTGTCAAACGTTCGCGCTTCACACGTAAGATCCAACGCCAACGTCAGCTACGCTGTCAAAACTGATTCCACGAGAGACGACATCAGCAAAGTTCATAAGCCGGCCACGATGTCCATAGTTGCGCGCTCTAACTGCCGGGCCTCGTCTGAGCATCGAACAGCGGCGCATTTGTTGGATGGTCCCTCGCTGCGGTAACCCGTCGTCAGTCACCTGAGGCCTGCTCCGTGCCGCGGCAGTCGGCGGAGCTCCTCCTCACCTCGGCTCCAAGAAAGCTGAGGATGCCGGGGAGGGAGGAACGGTGCCTTCTTTCCTCCAACCGTGCGGCCATCACAAAATAGACAAAAAAGCAACCTGCTGGCGGCGGACCTGTTTTCTGCCCTCCTCCTCTACTTTCCACTTTGCAGTCGGCGGCTGGGGAAGAATGGCCACGCTAGAAGCCGCGTCTCGGCCGCCATCTTGAAGCGTGCCCTCTTGGCGCCGACCCTCAAGCCACCGGCCGGCCGTCCATATGTCCGCGAATGAAGCGGGATATCCTACCGCGCTCAAGACGCCTAACTTCGGCTGACATCACGCAGCCATCTGGGCACGCTGATAGAGTGCCCGGCACCGTTCTTACGTAGGCGAGGAAGACTAGCTTGGAAGACATGGCGTGAAAAAAAAAAAAAAAAAAAAAAAGCAGCTACTGAGCGACTCGGTTTGATAATAAACAATGCGCGAAGCGCATAGAAGATGGATATATTATCTTAAATCAGGGAGTAGGGTGCCCACACAGGCTGTTTTCAACTGTCCTGACACTGTATAGTTCGAAAGGTATCTACTGATCAATAAGCTTGTTAGCTATTCGTTAGCACTGCGTTTTATTTACTACGTGTATGCGAAAAATATGACTGTTATTGTAATGGTAACTCTAGGCGAGGGGGGGGGGGGGGTACTGAAGCGATGACCCAAGGTCGCAGATGACTTAAGCATCTGGGTCGAATTCACAAAGCTTTTCGTTCGTAAGTTCTCTTCGCTAATATTATGTCCAGCATCATGATCAGCTGCCATCTCCTCTAATGAACTGTTCTTGCGTAGGGAACTTTTTTTGTGTGAATCCAAGCTCTGGGGCCGACTTCAATAAGCTGTTTTGTTCGTAAGTGCCCTTTGCCGATGGATGGTCACCTTCTATATACTATGTCTGACATCCCGATTCGCTAGCATGTCCGCTTACGAGCTACATAGATTTAGCCTAAGAACATTTTTGTGTGATACAGGGCCCTGGGGCCGAATTCACAAAGCTTTTCGTACGTAAGTTCTGTTCGCTATTGGCCGCCCGTCATCGCTAATAATATGTTCATTATCACGACTGGCTGGCATCTGCTCTTGCGAACGCTTGTTGGCGTAATTAAGAACTTTTTGCATATCGGGAACCAAAGTTTATCCCTCAACAACAACTAAAAACTAATTAGCTTCCAATGCGTAACACGGTAATCGCAATGTATACTGCCGATAAAAGCTAAAACATTCAGCTTTCCACCAATGCTATCGATTCTCATTAAAAATTAAAGCAGCCCCAGAACGCGAGAGACGTGAGGTAATAATGGAATGCCCTGTCGTCCAATGAGCCACATATATGTGGTACTGCTAACGCCTGCTTCAGCTTGCGTCGTCCTTTCGAAGCGCGCGAATTTACGCTGCCGGCCCCGGTTGGCCAGCCTGCGCGCATTTGGCGGTGGGACGCTGGCCGTGCGGCCCTGAGAGTGATGGATGGCCTCCTACACGGCGTCCTCAGTGGACGGCCGTAGGATGACTGCGACCGCAGGCTAGCGAGGCGGCCGTCGCCTGTGGGAGCTCGCACCACGGAAAGCCGAGCACGCGTCCTTTATAAATTCATGCCTGGGCAGTTCAAGCGCAGTTGCGAAGTGGTGGCAAGCTTTTTTTTTTTTTTTTTTTTTTTGACAGCTCTTTTTCAGACGCTTGATGTGGCTACCTCAGATAAGCGCGCAGGTTCTATCGACAATCACAGTGGGGAAAAAATAAATAAAATTAAATTAAAAAAAAAACGATAACAGCCGCTTTAGTCCACAAGTTTAGTGCCTATAGAAAATTTCTTCGAAATAAAAGGATGCGGTTATTTCATTCAGTAGCGCGAATTTTATCGTATATATAGACTATACAAGAACCGAGATAATGTTTTGCGATTAAGACGACAGAAGGAGACAACAACACTTAATGGCGAGTTGCAGGGGCAGAATTCAGAACTTTCGTAAGCGCTGTTTAAAGCCGGCCGCCTTCGCTAATGGTAACTCCAACATTGCGCCTGGCTAGCGTTTGCTCTCACGAACAGTTATTGTGTAAGAAAGTTTTTGATTATTAATAGGAGCCCAGATTCCAGAAACGGCGCGACGGCTTCCTGTGTGTGAACGCGCTCATCTAGCCTTCCTATATAAAATGTCCTGGTGGGACTGGCGTCACTAGGGTCTGCGGAACCCGGGTCGGCGGCCCACTAATTCGAAAACAAGGCAACCGAAACATGCGGCAGACAATGGATCCACTGAAGGCATGATCCGATATATGTCCTCAGGAACGTACGCTTCACCAAGGTATTGCGTAAATCCGCGGATTCACCTAAACGTTCAAACAGCCACGAGGTGAACGCCGATGACCACGCTGACGATAATATAACTATCCACCTTTGACGTGCAAAATAAAATTGGTTTCAATTAAAACAAGGTTAGTTCTGCAAAAGTTAATGATTCAACAGGGACAAACTTCTCGGTCACCACGTAGTACTGCTTCCTTTCATGACACCTCCCTGCGCCGCTTGAAAGATAGTAGCGTTCCTCGCGTATATGGGAACACTGAAGGAGAGCGAACCCAACGACATCTGCTGCAACATACAAATCGCGCGCAGTTGGCACCGGCCCCACGACGGTAGGTATAGTCGACGCATTGATGTTCCAGCTTTCTTCGGTTGCTTTTTCTCCTTCTAGGAGACACGACCGTGAGCCGCGGTGGGCACTATGTGCGCGCGCAAGCAAGAGATTAAAAAAGGGAGAAAGAAGCAGCGCACTCTCTCGCTTCCAGCAGGGGAGAACAGCTGCGCGAGTGAGTGCGTGCTCCGTGGGAAGCAGCCGCAGCGGCGACGCCCGCTTTCTCGTAGACGCGCACCGTTTCTTTCGCCGTCCCTTTAAAGCCCTCCCAGCTTCCGGCGGCCGTCTCGAAGGAGGAGAGTGTGGAAAACGACACGCGGTGCGGAGACGCCGGGGCGGAGACCGCGGCGGCGACAGGTGGGGACCGCCGCCCTTGCTGCAGTGGGTCGGCGGGGAGCGAGGAGACCCATGGCAGCGGGGGTTTTCGTGCCGCGGCTGTTCGATGCGACATTGCGTGCGTCAGGTCAGATCGTGGTTCCCCGTGCAGCCATTTATGCGCGACGAGCTTATACAGGAGGCCCGCGGTGCGGGTTCGCTCGGTCTCATATACTCGGGCCACACTGATCGAGCCCCGAGAAACGGTCGCGATTCTCGCGAGACAGCGAACTTTTGCTCGCTCCTATACTGCGGCCACGCAAGAACACACCCCTGATGATTGTATACACCAATGCCGAAACCGCGCACCCAAAGAACCATTTTTGAACGCGCGCGCGCGCGCGCGCGTATTCTGAAAACTTACAGCCGCCCTTCTCTATTTATTTGTGGTTCTAATTCTCTATAAATTCAGGTAACCAATTAATAAACTGGCAATGTAGTCCTGTAGCACGCGTCAGAGAAATGGGAATCGCAGGCGTTGAATGAAAAACACGCTTTTTTTTTTTTTTTTTTTTTTTTTTTTTTTTTTTTTTTTACAGCCTGTGTCTCGTTGGCGGCTGCTACATACCTGGCAAGCACGGGAGCGTATAGTACAACAGACGCATACGGCAGGCGAAAAGAAGAGGTAGAAAAAAAAAATATATATAAACGGTGATAATGGGCAGCGTAGACGTGCAACTCTGCACCGCGGGCCAAGTAGTGGGGAGGAAGTGCACGCGGAAACATTCTTGGCAGCCTGTTCACGCGCTCCTTCAATGGTTCGCTCGCTTCGAGTGACTGAGAAAGCGGCCAAGCTTGTGATTCCCGCGCTTTATGTTTGTAATGCAGCAACGTCCGTCGCACAATTAAGCGTGTGTGCGTGTACGCAATAGCCGCGCAATTGCGTGATAGAGCCGATACTAATTAGACGTTAGTCCGCGATCGGCGTCCTCTCGCAAAACAGGTCAGGGCGAAACCTCATTTTTCCTTCCGCCAGGGGTATACACATATATGTGACACGTTACGAGGATATAAGGCGTAGGGAGTCAGTTCACGTTCGAGGCAGAACCGCGACTTGGTCAAAATTGTGCAGCACCTATAGGTACGTACAAACAATTCCCAACAACACTTACATCTACAACAGTTTTGCGAAGAAAGTCCGCGGATAAGTTGCACTATGTCTGTCATCTATTAATTGTCAACTGTTTCATACCGTTTTATAGCGCGTTGTCTCGATGAGCAGAAAGATAGCTCCGTTCTTAAAGCTGATACAAATAAGTTATATCTCTCAAGCTGGCACAAAACCCGCGCCGCGTAACTCACGGACCGCTGGCGTTGAAAAGAGCACAGGCAACCCTGTCTCAGCACCAAAAGATGACAATCAAGTGTATGGTGCCCTGTATCTGACTTTTGAACGCCGATGTGGGAAATGACAAATAAAGCATCATCGTACTAGAAGTTACAGCTTCAGTGGTATTGTGAACAAACATTAGGAAGAACGCGGAAGCAATATTTTTTGTAACTTGTTTGGGCAGTAACTAGCTTATGTAACGCGGTCCTGTACAAGGAGTTGGGGGCCAGAGACCGCATTTTCTTAACTTTTGACTGGTTACCCGGATGATCTCGTTCTGTTCTCGCAACGATGCCCGGATAATGGCTCTGGCTTTTGGCTCAAAGTCACTTGAAGGTCGTCGACAACGTACGGGAGGTAAAAGCATTTCATACTTCATAAATAAATAAATAAACTGTGGTATTGATTTTAGGATGCAGGCATCAGGGTACGCATCTGTTGGACAGTACGTCGTTCCGTAATGCCTTTGCATTTACACATTTTCCTACATGTCCGCTTACCCACCGTGGTTGCTCAGTGGTTATGGTGTTGGGCTGCTGAGCACGAGGTCGCGGGATCGAATCCCGGCCACGGCGGCCGCATTTCGATGGGGGCGAAATGCAGAAGACACCCGTGTACTGAGATTTAGGTGCACGTTAAAGAACCCCAGGTGGTCCAAATTAATCCGGAGTCCCCCACTACGGCGTGCCTCATAATGAGATGGTGGTTTTGGCACGTAAAACCCCATAATTTAATTTACATCTCCGCTTTCGAAAACTTGCCAGGTCTGAAAAATTCCACAAAATTTCACCTACTCAGCGGCAAGCTTAACGGTACTCGGTAAACGTTATGCAACAGGTTATCGTTCATGCACCAATTACCCTTCGCGTTAGAATTTCAGCGCCGATATTGGGTCGAGAATAAGCTTTTCGGCCAAGCATGTGGCAGTCGAGCTTTTATGACTGGAAATGAACTACAACCGTGATTTCGTTTCTTCTTATGTCAACTGAGAATTTATACTCACACGCGGTGATCACCGTGATACCTCACAACTCTGCTTCCAAAATCTCATTCGACAGTTCTTTCGCGCTTAGCCTTCGGTCACATGACCTAACTCGCCCCTACCCGTCTTTACGCAATTCCCGCTGCTCCCCCCCCCCCCCCCCCCCTTTCAACCTCCTCCCTAATGAGTACGCTACAAACGCTAAACTCTATAAATAAAGTTACCTGCTTCAAAGCAACCGCGCGCGCGGCCACTTCTGTCGCTCGGCTCGCTGCCGCCTGGCTGCGCAGAACAGGTTTTCCGTATAGGTTCACCCACGTCACCGGATCAGATGTCCAACGAAAAGCATTTTCCAAGCGTGTCCTCGCCTTCCACTTTGGCGCGCGAGGGGAGATGCCGACGTGCTTTTCTTTCTTTAAAGCAGTTTTCCCTCTCTGGATACACATCTCCCTACTTTATTAAGCACCGAGTTTCGTATTGGGAGCGCGACCCTAATGGCGCCTCGGGCGTTTAATCAGCTTAACAAACAGGTTATGTGCAACACGCGAATGCTCCGAGGCCCCGATCATTCGCTTGCTGCTAACCGTGAGCGTCTCGCGGAGAGCAGTTGGTGAATATTACGTGTGAGCGTGCTGCTCTTCAGTCGTACGACCCTTTGTGAAACCTTTTATGGCGAGGTGGCAAACACCTTTTGTGGCCAGCCACCCTCTGCGTTCGAGTTCAGTCTGCTTCGTTCACGTTCACACTGATCAACAGCGTGGAAGTAACTAAACTATGAAATATATTTATAAATAATAAGTAAACTAACGCTAAGGCTGATTATTATCACTGAGGCTAATATAGAGCTGCACAATTTCCACTAATCGTGTGAAAAACTGACCAGGCCCACCTGAAGTAAGGTGCGCGCCATTGCAACACGGCGGGAAAAGACGAAAACACGGACACAGTAGAGTCCAGAAATTCTGCTCTATTATTCATTGTCTCGTCGTGCTTTGCTCCAACACGTGTCTCCTCCGATCAGCGCAACTTTCCCTCCGAAGCAAAGCATATGTTGGAGCCGGAACACGTGCCGGAAGAGATAAGAAAACGCCCACCTGTACGGCGCTGTTGAGGAAGCAGTTGTTCTGGCCCGGCATGTTGAGTAGCCCCTTGGTCCGGGTGATAGACATAGTGCAGCGGGGCATCATCATGGTGTGCGCCATGCTGGTGGCGCTCGAGGACCCGCTCTTGGCAGGCGCCATGACCGCCCGCGACGCTCAGGCTCCTGGGGCGCAGCTCCTCACGGGCCCTGCGAGGAGATCGAGAACGTTCTTTGGTAAAGCATGCAAGCATCCGCAGCACCACAACTTGCAGAACTTACAAAACACTAAGCATATATACCCAGCACGCCAATTGCCAACAGCTTGCTCTAAGCACGATGCGTGGAGCCGCTATAGCAAGCCGCGTATGAAAAGTGAGGAAGCACTAATTTTTCTATACCCTGTGTTCCCACGTGACAGTCAGTTTTCACTTATAACGTTAGTACGACCCGGTGGACGGACTCTCTTTAGCTACAAGTCCTCCGCGCTCAAGCGACCGAACGCTAACGCAACATGGGCGGTATACGCAGTTCGATTACACGGCGACAATCAGAAATGCCAGGTGCAACGAGCGAGCATACGCAGCCCCACCGTCGCCAGTCAACCGTAGTTCGACTTCGCTCCGGTGGTTCGCGTGTCGCTAGTTAACGGCACGGTTCTCTCGGTTTACGGTTGTTGAGTACGCGATCATATAAACGTCGGCAATTCCCACGCGCGAGGGTGAACTGTCATGGCTCGTTACGTATGGCGCATCACAAACGTTGCATTTTGTATCGGCACATGCAACATTTAACGATCCCAGCACAAAGTTTGAAAAGAAAGCCATAGTTTTACGGTTTGGAAGATAACTGGAATACCTCGTCCCATCGCCTTTGCCGACTTGCAAATCGTGTTAAAGGCTGCACTTCTTGTTACGAATTCATCGGCGAGAAATCGGGCATCGAAGTCAATATTTCCACATCTGCTTCTAGCCGCTGAGATCCACAAAAGCCACTTGTGCCGCTGATAGTACGTGTAAGTCAATGACGGTTGGTTGCAGCAGCTGCGACGTGTGGAAAACACTTTCACGGCTTACGCACAGCCCAGGTGTATAGCGCTGGCACCAAATATGCAGCCACTGGTACAGCAGTGTTACAGGGCCACGGGTCCCGCATGCGCCAACTATATTTCCCGCTGGTGCCGTGAGAAGAGGAAGCTCGTGCTGACAAACAGCAGTCGTAAACTGCCAGAGCAACAATGCGGGCGCCGCCCTGCGGGGGCTTTCCGCCTTCGGGTGTCAACCAGGGCCGCTGCCCGCATACCGGTGACGTCCATCACGACGACTGCCGAGCTGTAGGAAATCGGCGCTAGCTGGCTGTCGTCCCTGATGACTTTATTGGGAGGCATTCGCACGCGCATCGACGCATTAGCGAATCGGTACCGCGCGCGGCAAACGCGAGAACAATAGCGGCCGCTTCCCGCGAACATGGGCGTTTTGCAGCTTCCGAACGCGACACGCGTGACTGCTCTCGATGCTGAAAAAAAAAGAGAAAAAAAAAAAAAAAAGCGGTCGAACCGTGGCTGACGCACAACGGACGGAAGTGCTTCGGCGAAAGTATGCGCAGGCGCGCCCAACACCCTCCACAAGCTCGCCGGTACAAGGCTCATCCTGCGTCAGGCACGAGGACGTGGACAGGCCACAAGACTAGAGTGTACTAGAATACACTCTAGTATTCTAGTACACTGTAACAAGACGACCACTGCGCCGCGGCCTCCATGTATACTATAGTTTTCCCTCAGTCGAAGAGACGCCATGCAGTGCATTTCGACGAGCTGCTACGAATGCCATCAAAACGCTACACAGAGAGCAGCGAGAGGACGCCTTCCGACTCCATGCATCGCGGCGTGCGCGTAATTTACGAGACAAAGGGCCGGCAGGGAATCAGTGGGCAAAACTTTCTCCGCTTGACCCGAGCGGCCAGTTGTTTTGGTCGCCATCTTTTGAGGCTGGTGTTTCCTCGCGCTAAGCGCGGTCGGCCGTGTAAAGAAAGACGCGCGTGCCACGAGCAACGCACTCTGAACCGGTTTCGAGCGCAAGACCTGTTATCGGATGAACGCGTGCGGGAGTTACGGAGCGACGGTCGCCGTGTTCCTGGTTACACCACAAACACGGCGCGTCGATAGAGACCGACTAACTGCCCTTGCATCGCCCATGAGCGTGCGTCGCAGGTCGCCTGCCACAGATATGCACCGCCACACGAGCGGAAACGAATGCTGTGGCTGGAAACCAGCGCTTGTTGCGTCTGCTCTGCCTGTCCCTTGTGCCTTTGCACTGTGATCACACCGCATACTGAAACAACGCACCGAATATAGCCTGCTTGTCGTCGTTGTTAAGGCTTGCTGCTGCTTTCGTCGCCGCCGGAAACCGGTGAACCATACACACTTGACAGTCGTGCTGTTTAAATGCTTACATCACAATTCGACACTCATACATAGCTGAAAATGTGTTTAACGGCATTAAACAAATGGAATATCACCGTTGAGAAATGAGAATGGGATTCAGCCATGTAGAATCGGATTTCACCAACACCCCACTCGCTCATTCTTCCCCCATATATACCGCTTCTTCCTATGGATAGTGCAGAGAAAATGCTTCTGTACTTTGACATGCACTACATGTCCCCCACCTATAGTATGGAGCCGATGCTAGTTCATAAAGTATAACTGCCAGATGCGCCATATGTATCACACGCAATGTGCGATCTAAAACGGCATCATGCAATGCTATATACAGTTGCTTGTGGAATCTATACGACAAGGCCGTTTCCGGCACTATACTTATCAAAACGCACTATAAATCTACACAAGTCCTGGCTATCGCATCATGATGCGATAGCCAGGACTTGTGTAGCCAGGACTTGCGCAGCCAGGACTTTGGCTGCGTGAACGACCTGCAGGTCGTTCACGCAGCCAAAGGTCCTCCTTACGTATAGCTTACGTATATATTAAGCAAGGCGTCCTTGCTTACTTCACCTGGAAATACTTCAGCGAGCAGTTTAACGGGGGTATCATATATACGCGCAACGTACATCCACCAGTAAAATAAACGTGGAACGCAAGCAGATTATAGCTGATGAGAGTGCTAAATACGCAACGAATACGTCCAATTACGATAAGGTGGTTTTGCACACGGACTAAAGCCAAAGATAAAAGCGCGCCAAGTTTATGCAGAGCCCTCATCTTGCAACTGCAGCGCTGGATTCAGGGAAACCATGGTATGTGGCTGCATTCAGGGAAGCCATTCTCCTGTCAAGAAACGCCCGTCCACTCTGCAGAAGAAACGTGCAAAGCCGGGGCACTGCTTGAGGATCAGGAGCTGCCAAGTGGCCGCGCTGCCGATGCGCCTCAGCGCTTCCGCAGAATAGCGCAGCCGAGATCTACCGAGGCGGATGTCTCTCCGGAGCTACGTCTGACTGCGGCCAACGGTCCAGTGGCCCGACGCAGCCGGTGACTCTGGCCACCGCACGCGCGCCACACTCGAATGGCCAAGGGGCACCCCCGAAAAAACTGCGGGACCAGCCCAGCGTGCGTAACCAGGCTTAACGGTCTCGAGCCGCTCCTCAAAACTTGATATCCGCGCCGTGGAGTCGAGACTGCAGGCGCAGCACTTGGCGTTTAATGTTTCCGGGAACGCATCCGGAAAACACGACTTAGTTCTTTTTGTCAAGACGTTGAGGCGTTGCTCTTCGATAAGTCTCTTCGAAGTGCCTTCACTTTACGAATGTGCGCGGTGCCGCACAAGCTCCCATCATCACGCAAGCGCAACGCGGCTCCTGCGTACCGGCCATTGCATATCGAGGAGGAAGACAGAACTTTATAGAGCCGAAATAGCCCATGGTCCGGGCCGGCAGAACGGTGTATAGCGGCGGACGAGCTCTGTCGTCTGTTGCGGCCTTTCCGATAAGTGCGTACGTATACAAATGCGAAAGGTGTCTTATTTTCGTTGTCGAAATGGTCACCACATATACATATAGGTACAATACTACGCACTGACACCGACTGTAACAAGTAACCGCGTGCACGACTTTTTCGCCATAAAATGCAGGCAACGAGAAATACGGCCAAACCGAAAGAAATATAGAAGAGCGCGGTGAAGGCAGCGCGCACTGCATTGTCTATAAGTGAGGGAGAAAGTGATGCACTCCCTGAATTAAAAGAGGAGTAAGTGCAGCAAACACAGTTTCTCGGGCTGATGTCGAAGCGAAAACAAGACGGCATTCGTCCAATTCCTATTTGCTGACGAGTTTCCCGACACCCGGACCAGGATGCGGGGAAGTGTACGGCGGCAGCAGCAAGCCGCCATTGAACCGCGAGGGCATATACGGGCGTCCGGTCTCGTGCCTCGGCTGGGAAACAGACGCGGCCCGTAGTCGTAAAAGAGGAACGACGCCGAGAGACATGGTATTCCAGGAGCTGCTCGCTTCGGGCGAATACACAGCGTGCACGTTGCGAAATACGACACGGGCGAGATCAATCGTATCGGAAAATATAATATCCGCGGTTTCGTACACCCCCACCTCTACACACCTGATGTGCTTGCTGACGGAACGAAACGTAAGGTATACTAAAAAAAATGATATCACAGTTTCAGCACGAGGGGCGAAGCAATTAATGCGATATATAGCAACACGTTAGAATATTACACCAAGTTCAAGACTCGTATAGCTGTAATGGCAGTGTGAACTGAAGTAAACGTAAGCCAACTAAAAACGAGCTGTTGCGCTATATAGTGGGTCCTCTGTTTGAATCCTGCCATCGGACAATTTCATTTATGTTTATACAATTAAAGCCAACGTCTTTCTTAGCGATGTACCACCACTTTTCCGTATCGGGTACGTTTCAAAACTCTTTCCTGGGCCGATCCCGGAGGTAGCACGTGCACAGCCGCGCCAATAAAATTACATAATTTTCAGGTTTGAGCTCTGTTATTGTTTCGCACTTTTAATATTTAAGTCTGAGAAGACTTAAGATAAAAGGCATGCGCTGTCGGTGTTTTGTTTCATGGCATTTGTTTGTGGGATACCATTCTCAAATTTCAGAGGAATAATTTTGTAAAGAATGTAAGACCTGATATGAGCAACTTTATTGATAGAATGGGGTGCAATATAACCCGCATATACCTCATGTAATATAGCATACATATACCTATAAATACATGCGGAACCTCACGGCGACGCCGCGACGACAAAAAATTTGCTTGGAGTTGTCCATATAATTGTTATCGCAATAAAAAACAATGACAGGCAAGAGCCCAAACGCCTCGCTTTTAATCTTACCCTACAACTACTGCTCGACTAGGCGGTCTAATCGGCAAACAAAACGTTCAGGAAGGTCATTGATAACTGCGAGTACAGTCATAGCCTCCTGTACAGTCATGGTTTGCAGTTTACATCAATTTTGTACGGTGGAGGCCGTAAGTATACACTTGCAGTTGACATAACCTCAAAGAGAGATAAAAACGACCAAGTGGTGAGATCCGATGACAGTGGATGGTAAAAGAGCAGATGCCGATTCTTGGCCGCGGAGTCAGTCGAAGTCAGAGCTTTCATGTCGGCTCTCACTCATTAACAGGCTGCGGATGCAGTTGAATATATGTTAAATAAATAAATAAATAAATAAATAAATAAATAAATAAATAAATAAATAAATAAATAAATAAATAAATAAATAACAGAGTAGTCGTGTACATATAAAAATATTTTCGATGAAGTACAAATCAGCCACGGCTTTTCATGTTGAAACAGAAGACTCCTGATATCGTTTTATTTTTATTTGTTTTCCGCAAAAAAAGAACGCGGCGCAGGAACTCGAAAAAGCTATATACACACGCGAGCAAAAAGTACGCGAGCTAGGACAGCTAACTTGTTGAGTTCCACTCTGGAGAGCAATGAATGAACGCTGCCGTAAAATTTTGTTCGCGCAATGCCACAAGTGATGGAGATCACTTGTGCCAACCCTACATTCTCGCGCACATGACCCTGTGTGCAAGCTAGGTCACGCTGAGTGTTTCGCTCGCGTCACGATTCCCGTACCTCTACAGTGACAGCTATATAGTATATAGTTCATGCAGTAAAGCAAGAAATACACATATGCGGGTGTATGTTATACGTGGATCCCTTGCCTGCATTCCTTGTTGCGCAAGTTCACTTTTCCGATAACAGTCAAACTGACAACAAATACGCATTATTATTATTATTATTATTATTATTATTATTATTATTATTATTATTATTATTATTATTATTATTATTATTGTTGTTGTTGTTGTTGTTGTTGTTGTTGTTTGATTCGAATACAAATATTTCCCAGAGTACTGAAGTCATTGGCAGCATTTTCCCGCGCATTCGTTCGCGCGGTGCAGTGATGATGTCATGCAAATGCGACCCGATGCTCTCCGTAATCGACGGAACGCGTGCATCTCTCTCTATACAGACGCTTCCATGGCCGTACGGCTTCACAGTCTCGTCCGGTGCTAACCTCAATATACGGGACGCATGACGCCACGTCGCATTTGCGGTGCACGTTCCCATAGCCGCCGACTCTCGGAAGCGGTCATCGCCGTCCATATACCGTACAGCGGCCCTTGAGAATAAACGGACAACGAAGGTCGCGGCGCAAAAAAACAAGGCGACCATAGAAGGAAGCGCTGGCGTGCCTCGCGTCACCGCCGAGACCGGCGAGATGACGACGGACGCCCGACCCGACGGGGGGTGGGGGGGTCTCGCCGAAGAGGCGACGCGCCGGTGCGCCAGACGTATTGAACAGTTAGCGTGTTTGTTTCAGCCGAAATGCACAACATAGGAAGCCACTGGATACATATATAGTTTCCTACAAAATATATACGCACATTTTTTACATGGATTTGTCTGATTTTCGTGATTGTGGCTTCGGACGTTCTTGTGGCTTTGCTTACTACTCTAACTGCCTTCATTGACCTCAACTTCAAAGCAATCTATGGATTTTTTTCTAAATGCCGAATGCAAGAAGACTCTGCGGACATGCATAGTCGCTACTACAGCGTTTCCGTCAGACGAGGTTGCCAAATCGAAACGCACCAAGCGTCTTAACGCGATGGCTTGCCCTTGAGAAATTCTTGGGGGTGTTCTATATGCCGATTGTCGAATCATGCGTCCGTGGCGCAATGGTTTCAATATCGGGCTTATGTGTACTAGGGGTCCTGCGTTCCAATCGTGCCGTCGGACTTTTTGAATGATCCATCGCATCGCCAGAGTTCGCTCTAGTAATTAGTGTAGCAATCCCTACGCTGGATGCTCAGTGACAAACTTCCAACGAGTAGCGCAAACGGCACGGACGAGTAACCAAACACAACGGAGCGCCGACAGGCAGCAGGTTTCCGTTGTTGCGTCGGAGCAATATAGATAACAGACTTCTATGAAGGCAATAAGAACAAGAATATAGGTGTCGCGATGTGCGGCGATTCGGCAAACGACTATCTTTGACATCGAAGGTAACTAACCTCTTTCTCTCTCTCTCTCTCTCTCTCTTTTTTTTTCCTTGTTTCCTAGCGACACAACCGAAAGAGCGCTCTGTCATAACTGAGCTCTGTTATTTACTGCACCACCCTAACAAAGAAATCGGTGGCTGGTCCGCGCCCGGCCGCCCTGCTTATTTGCTCGTCCGTGTCCTTCGCTTTGTCTCGTTAGAAGTTAATAAGTGTACTGAACCAGCCCAACTTTACAGCTTATACATGCAGGGTGTCCCAACTATCATGCACCAAGATTTTAAAAACCAGTAATAGCGTTTCTCGAAGAAAACCTAGTGCATATTGTTTCCAGTACAGTGCAGTAGCCGCCAGTAATTTTTTCGCTTATGAGATTTAATTAGGTAAGTGTAATTAATTACCTAACTCGAGAACTACTGTCCTAATGATCAAAATGTCAATGAGAAAATTGTAGAGCAACATGAAAAACTCCTGAAACAGCTTTCGGTTGCTCAATGCGTGCGACATAAAAGTGTTTTTCCGAGCGTGAAAGAAGCTCGCGAATACATGCAAAGTGCCTCGAGCGGCCAGTCGCGCGGCAATTTTGCGTGTTAGTGCTGTCCTAATTATCAAAGAGCCAAGTTTTCCGTCAGAACACTCGCATGTGACGAAGTCTCGGAAGTGACATTCACGTGCTTTGCCTCCTGCGTTCGGAATCCTCGCCGCTCGCCATCGCTCGTTTTTGACAGCGACTGCCCATTTCCGCTTGCGCGTCTCGTTGCATGGAAAGCGGAACATTTTTCTTTGCTTTCACGGAAGTATTCTAGCGCACCCTAACACATTCTCAGCCAACCATAATCACGTCGCACAACCATCCCTCCGCGATTACACCGAAAAGCGGGAATTACGGACGGGCCTCGAACCGGAAGTGGCGTAGCAGACGACGTACGCGCCATTTTACTGTGTCCACCTCATTCTCGCGGCAAGCTTTGCGCGATGTGGGTAGTCCGGAATCAGTGGTGAAATGCATTGGTCACGCGAGCGAATTATACCACGCTGTTTGCCCGGGTCGCGCCTCAAAATGGCTTGTTCGCTATAGGTCCGCATTCCGTGAAATTTTTGAGCCGGTAGCATATGACCATTAGTGCTGTCTACGAATTGTTTAGGAATTTTGTTGATGTTTGGGTCTCCAAATTATGTCTAAAAAGTGTTCTTAGGATAACGATGTGGGTTCCAAGCGCTAGCTTCCCAACAGAGGCCGCCTCATTTAGTTAGAAAAGCACGAATCGGAAACGTCATGCAATGTGTGGTAGGTGTCTTGTCATTGTGCTTTCTTTTCTGGCGCACTTTTTTTACATGGCACTGTTTTGCTATAGCCATCTTTCTTTTTTCTTTTTTTTCTTTTTTTTTTTTACAGCGTAAGCTGTTATGGGCTCATTCCAATAGCCGTTTCGGGTCGCGATGATGCCGCCGCCGGCGGCCGCGTAACCGCTATCGCCGGAAACGCGAAAAAGCACCCGATTAACGCCGGGATCGAACCCGTGCCAGCTGCGTTAAGCCGGACACTCTATACCACTGAGCCACGCAAGCGCTTGCTATCGGGCCGCGGAAAATACCCTATAAGGCAAACGCAGGGGGCGACGACTCGATCCTCCGCCAGTATGGTGGCGCCATCTAGGATGCCTGGAAACGCAGCTTCCGCAGGCGCAGACGACGATATGCGATTCAGACGAGGCGCGCAATCAACGCACTCCCGAGCTGCCGAGCCTCCGCCAGTATGGTGGCGCCATCTAGTTAAGGTGCCTGCAAACGCGGCGCGCCCGACATGTAAGTTGCAGTTGTAAGGCTTGATCGGGCTCAGCAGACTGCTCGCCGTCGGCAGCTCGCCGTCGACGCCAGGCGGACAGTTCAGATCGTTCTCGTCAAAACGAGGCGAATTGGAGCTACTCTTGAGCCGCTCCACCAGCTTACGCTGTGACTGTGCTGCGTGTGCCGCGCAGCCCTGTGACTCTTTTTCTTCTTTTTTCTTTCGTTCTGTGTACAGCATATAGAAACAATCGCCTTGTGTGACCTCATGGTTCTGCCAATCGCATGGTTTCTAACCAATAAGCAATTCTTAACCGTCGTCCTCACTGCCATTTAACAACAAATCTCTTACGGCGCGGCGAACGAGGTTGGACGCCATTATCGGCGCTGTAGCGCACGCCCAGAAAGGGAAGTCGTCAAAGAGCGGAAAGCAGCGATGTGTTGTCAGAGCATAGCCTCAGCTTGCTCCGTGACCTCGATCAGCTATACACGCCTCATGCGCTGCTATGACATCAGGGCCCGTATTCACAGAAAGCTCTTACGCTACAATTGTTCGTAAGAGAAAATTCCAGGCAATCCGGATGCTGGACGTATTATTATTGAAGGCAGCTAGCCAATGGCAAAGAACACTTGCGAACGAAAAGCGTCGTGAATTCGGCCCTCCGATGACCGCGCTTCCATCTTTTATTGTCGTTTGATCCGAGCTCTCGCTTCCTCCTCGCTCTCACCGGTAAGCTAAGTTCACCGCCACAGCGGTTGCACTATCACCGCAATAGCTCTTTGCGACTAATAAGAAATTGCGTACTAAGAGCGCCCAGCTAAGTGAATCCGGTCCGACTGGCAAATGACCGTATACTAGCACACCCTTTGCTCACAGAACACTTTCCACTATACGCAAACCTTATACTCGCGTTGCATTTCGGACCGCGATGATTCACTGTAGCCACGCCTCGAAAGAGTTCTGGCCTGTTTTCCCCTTATATAGTCTTCGACTTCAGGCATAAGAAGGTATACGACGCTATGTTGAAGAGTATACGTCTTACCTGCATGCGCCAGTTAGCCGAATCCGCCGTCATTGTCTTTTGTTTCCGTTAGGAAGCGCACCGCCAATGCAATCACGCCGGCTCGTTAGGTAGCAGGCTTTCGCGAAGTCTCGGCCGCGCGCTTTCTTCGATCGAGCTCACGGTCGTGCGAGTCACGCGGCGCTCGCAGTGGGGCCCGTCCGCCGGCCCAGAATACGCAAGCGCGGCCATTGCTTTGGCTGCGGCAGCCCGCTTTCCCAGACGGTCGCCGCTGTCCGTCTCTGCTGCCTCGCGGCGACAAGCGTGACCGCCGACTGCTCCGATGAGAACCCATTGTCTGGCAACGACGTCAACCGACCGACAGCCATTGTGAGCCCACCAAGAGGCGGCTTTCATCGCACGCCGCCAATACCATGTGCCCGAAAAAAAAAAAGAAAAAAAAAAAAAACACGCCAGTGTGTTCCGTGCGATTACTCGCATTCGTCAGCAACAACATCCTAACGCTGGTACCAAGCGCTCAACTGCCCCTCCCTCCCAATCTCTCACACTTTACACTCTCCTGCCATGTGGGAAGGCAAAGGAAACGAGCGGCTAAAGAACAATGTTTATAAAGCTGCGTTATAAAGCACCAGAAGAAAATGGTAATAAATGCCAAAGGATGCGGTTGCGCTTCGCATTTATCGTGTACACAAGAACGCGCGCTCCGATGGGGTGTGATAGCATTCTCGTGTCCTTCGTCAACGGCTCGCAGACTGCTGCGATATACCTTATTGCCGGTGGTATCTGCCATTCGGCGCGACAAAAGATCAGAATGAGAGAGAATCGAAGGATCGCTTCGTTATCCGGCGCCTGCGCGAACAAAAACAATTGTCGGTGCAATTTTTTTTTCACGAACGCACTGATTACGTAGAAAAGCAGCGGTCGCAAACAAAGCTCATTGGCCGCGCTGGGAAAGGCAAAATATATGCGCGAACGCCTTCGTTTCACGACTACCACGCTGCTTTGAATTTCAATCGCCGTTCGCGACCCATTTCCTCGTTGTGGAGTTCTGGAAAAGCTGGCTTAGTGTAACGCAATAGAAGGTGGGCGTGGGCCGCGTTTATTTACCCTTGGGCTTCGAAGTAAATTTCGCGAGCAAACTCGCTGCATGACGCACCCAAAAGGCTCTGTGGGAACGAGCGCGGCCATTGAATGCTTGGTGCACCCATCGAGCGGCTTCTGCAGTGACGCCACGGCGTCATTGTGATCGCGTACAGCACTGTCGGTCAGCGAGCAGTGAATGTAGCGGTCACGGAGATAGACTGGCGCGGAAAGCTTTGAATGCCGTTTCTGGGGTTTTCGTACGCGGCAGTTCCAAACACGAAACGCAGAGAAAACGCGTCGTTCGGACGGCATCTCGGAGTAAGCGCGCACGCACGCGGAAAGACTCTGGGAGTGGAAGTTGGCCCGGGAAGTGGGGCTCGGAATAATCGGCCAGCAAGCGACGGGCGTGTATAACGTATGACACCCCCGGAGAGCGTTGCCTGCTGTTTGACGAAGCCCGTTGCTGCAGAAGTGGCAAATGCTACATGTCCCTGAGGTGCCACTGCGGCAAGCACAAGCCCGCGCGTGCCGCCCAAAGACTCGCGCTAAACAGTGTTGCCGGCGAAGGCGCGGCGTCTGGTTCCTCGCGAGCGCTGCCCTTGTCAAGACTGGCTGCGCTACATGTCTGTCACACAGAACATAAGCTTAGCTGCTCTATCCCTCTGTTGGGTGGCGCAAGTTCGTACATATTTTGTACATCTTGGACCATCTTTTAATGAGACGCCTACTTAGTGGTATTGGAACTGCAACGAACGAGAAGACATGGAATCAATTGGGCGTGATGATATATCTTTGGATACACTCCTGTTAAACGCACGCACGGATACACACACAAGTAGTAGTAGTAGTAGTAGTAGTAGTAGTAGTAGCAGTAGTAGTAGTAGTAGTAGTAGTAGTAGTAGTAGTAGTAGTAGTAGTAGTAGTAGTAGTAGGAGTAGTAGTAGTAGTAGTAGTAGTAGTAGTAGTAGTAGTAGTAGTAGAATTTTGGCACAAGCCGGGGTTGCCGGAATGACTAACGAAGGGATCCCAGCGGTCACACAGCGTTGCGACAATCACGCCATGAGTAACAGCGCCTTCTGCGATATCGCCTTTGTGAATTTAGTCACGCAGCGGGAGGAAACTGGTGCATGCAAGAGTGGCCCCTGCGAGCGCTACACGAATAATGTTGGCGCACGCAGATTGGCAATAAGCAGTTATTGGGCCGGGACAGCAACGAAAACGTAATCCGAGAAGCCTCGCCGCATGCCGAGCACGTCCCTGTCGTGAATTGCGCCCTATACGAAGAGAGTGCAGCCGAAGGAAGTGAAACGTGTGGCCCGCTGGCCGAAATGCCGCGACACGTGAACGAAGACCGCGCTGCCGCGGTCATCGTTGTAACAGCGCCATATCGCAGGCTGCAGCACGCTGAACGCACGTGTAGCCACCACGATCATACGCTCACGCTGGGCAAAGAATTTCAAAGAACAATTGCCCTTCCCGTGCCCCGCTATCGATCTTCCGCCTTGTGCGGGGCGGGCGGTGCAATTAGGCCGGCTTCAGCGGTACAAGTTCGCGGAACCGCCGCTGGTGAACCGGGCATTCTTGCGGGGCGCGCTCTTGCCCAACTTGCAGCAATCACAGCGCATCCTGCACGCAACTCTAGACTGCATCCCCAAGCTCCGCGCCGTTGATCGAGCTTCGTGCATTCTTCGGAACGGCACCGGACGTTCCTCGGCGTGCCTTAGGTGTATGTTAAAGATGAAGAAGAGCAAGTAAGCTGCTCAGCTCGTACATCGCACTTTCCCTTCACGGCGTCTTCACCGCCACACGCGCCAGATGAACGGTGCGAGACTGCATCTGAAGTAAGGTTATTGTAAATGGGCGGCGCAATATCACTCATCGTGTTCAACATATCAATGTCTTACGCGCGGATAAAAATAATTCATGTACGCTACAAGTTGCCTGCTCCAACACCTTCGGACATTCCGAACAACCGGTGATGTTGCGCCTTTCTCCCGAAAGTGCCAGCACTTGCATCGACGCAAATGTCCGCGACCAGACGGCACGTTTGCACGCATATATATATGCGGGCCCTGTATGCATGTCGGTACTGCTTGCACCAGCTGCAATATGTGCCCAGTATGCGCCGATAATATGCCGCGCGAATCATCTGCACACGCCAACGCGAGTGCGGCTAATTCGTTGGCTTACTGTCCGATCGGCTCAGAAACGTCCAGAGACGTGTTCATATATAATGGCCGATCAGTGCCTCGGCGCCGTGGAGACGATAAGCCGCGCACACATGTTTCGACCAACATAAGAATAGGATACGCGAGAGCTAAGCAATAAGCTTTTCTTCCGCACGCTTCGAACTCCGTACTTTGGCATTTCTCGCAGACATTTCTCGCACAAACGCGAACTACACATACGCAAGTGGCATGCAGCCGACGCGCGTCCCTAATGGATACACGGCGTCGAGAGCGCCTCGCGGAGCCGCCAAGGGGCCCTCCAGCGCGGGCTCCGTTGCTGGCCCCCAACCTGTCGGCGACGCCATTATCGAATTCCAGAGCAGGGGAAGATGCGAGGGACTCTCCGACCGGCCCAATCTCATTTGGCTATGATGGTAGCCGCGAGGGGCCGTGTAATGGCGGCTCAAAGCCGAAGCCACGCGGCCGAACCGATCTTCTGCCCTGGGGCAAAAAATGGACGGCCGCCGCGGCACCGACGGCGACGCCTCCTGCCGGAAGGGTCGACGGACCAGCCTCGCATCGCTTTGACTGCTGCATGGGCCCCGAAGGGGGTCAATTCGGCCAGTTCGTTGGGTCGAGATGCCCGCAGTCCCTCGCATGCCACTCGACTTCGAAGTAAGCGGCTGAGAAATCCCTGAATTCGTGTGGCAGGCTGGCCTTGGTGGACGTGCCTCGCGTTTCATCGAGTTTCTGAACTTCAGTGCAAGGAAGAAAACGACACGGAACATCGTTCCAGCGGCAAAAGCAAACAGAAATAAATTTTAAAACATGATACTCGAGTTATTCGCCCAATTCCTCGCACCCCTTCGCCTCTGCTTCATCATCCAAACTGGCTCCTCTGGTCAACCCGCTTCTTTCAGACACAAAGCAAACTCGCCAGACCTCCGTTAACTGGGCCAAGAGTTGCAGGCGGCCCGCACGTCGCATTGTCTGCCAGGCAGTTGCGTTTCTCGAGTGCGACCTACTGGGATAGCTAGATGCAGCCCTGCCAGTGGCGTCCACGAGCCGTGCACGCGCTGCCCGTCCGGTTTGTCCGGCAGCAGAAGGCGGGGGTAAAAGGAGGGGGACACAGGGTGGCCGTGCTGCCCTCCCCGGTTTTACAAGCACCACTCGCAGGGCGCGGCCAAACCGGCTCGCTTTTCCGCGTCGCCCGCTGGCCGACGCTCCGGCGAAAGCGGTTCGCGATAGCGTGAGCGCAAATTTCATAGAAAACAAACGGGCCGCCCTACGCGCCGGCCTAACAACGCCTCCCGCGCGGCCAACGGACTCCAAAGCAGTTGCGCGCGGTGGCGGAGTATAGACGGTTAAGCGCTGTGGCCACAACCGTTTGCGAAAGCATCCCGTGAGCGCATCCAATAGCCGCACGTCATGACAGTGGCTTCGCTCACGAGGTTGCGTCAGATTGGGATGCGCCGCACGCTAATGCCACGAGCCACACGTGACGAAACTGTAACGCGATGCTCTGACCTAGCGGTTCTTCAATAATTAGCCTGACGACTTCTACAATTCTGTTGTTGTTGTTGCTGTTGTTATTTCAGTACCATCAGGCTGATGAATTACATTGCTGAAACGCATCAGCCCGCAACTTTACCAGTTTCGCGCCATGGTATTATTTCGTTAACTAATTTTGAAGTAGCTAACGTTATCGGTTGGGGCAACCTCAAACTCTCCATTGCGCGATTGTTTCGTCTAACTCATGCACATATTCTCGCCGTAGCTATCTTTTAGGAAGGTTCATTCTTAACAGTTCGGGAATGATAAACGTGTCGCTTGCAACCGTAAAATGTCCCGCAATGAAACCATAATGACAATGAAAATGTAATGACAATGTCATAATGACAATGACAACCGTAAATGTTCCGAGATGACACAGAAATACATATGCCAGAATTGGCTTTTCTTTCTTTCTTTTTCGTGCACTGTGAAAACGCGGAATGAGTGCCGTTTCGTGCTGAGGATACGCCACCGCTACGAGTCCGAACGCTCTCTCAGCAGTCCGTGCTCGCCCTCTGCCTGAACCACAGATGACAGTGTCAACTTGACACTATAGGCGAGCTGCGTCTGCGATTGCAGATTACTCAAACTTCACGTTTAACCAATATTTAAGTCTTAAGTACCGGCCCTGTCTAGCTTTCTGCGGCCGCTCGTGAACTCGTGAATCACCTCCCCTCGTCCTTTTACTATTGTTGTATACTAATAACACTTTTTTCTTTCTCATTAGTTATATTTGTTACCGTTGGCAATCACTCCAAACGGGACGCATACCGTTCTTCCTCGTGTATACACATGAAGAGCTCGCTTTCAAAACGTGCCTGCGCGCAAAACGGCAACGGTTTTCCATTCTTTTATACGTCGCGCTACGCATCCAGGGCCGGAGGCGTTCGCACCACAAGGCCCGACCAAAGGCCGCCGATAAGACGCGGTGTGCCGCCGATGGGCCACAGGTTATCGGGCGATAAGCGAAGCCCCTCAGAGAGCCCCGCGGCAAGCATGCAGCCCGTTCGCTATAGGGCGAACAAGGGCCCAGCGAAACGGAGAGAGGGCTGCGGAAGTAGACTCTCTCCCGTGCCCGGAAGTCGCTGAACAAACGGGAGCGCTCCGCCAGGAAGTGCGATTTAAAGGTCCCGGGAGGGGACCGAGGAAGAACGCGCAGGTAGCGAGCCCGCCCTCTTTTCGCCCCATCGAGCGGGGAACTGCCATATATATAAACGCGTATATACGAGGTGGTTCCAAAACCGCTGACGCGTTCACCCACCGACTGGGGGGATAAACCCCGGATTTCCTCTCTCTCGTTTCCGCTTTCGCCTATACCGCACCGCACTGTACTTACGCGTCCACAAGCATACACAGATGAGGGCGAAGCGACGCTGCCCTGGCCTGCATGGCGGCGACATCGGGGCCGTTCTCGGTTTGCTCACGGGTAATATATATATATATGCCCTTTTCTGGGGCACAGCGCCGGACAATCTTGTAAAAGTTTACCTGCTGCCACAAGGGCTACAGAAAGTGCACGGATTACTGCGTTATTCGAAGGCTGTAGTTAAAAAACAGAACTGCTGAACTCAAATAACGTCTTTTGTACGCGATGTATATAGGAACTGGATACATCGGAAATTTACATTAGTTGCTCAATACTTTTTTCGGTGACCCCAACTTCTCTGCTTACAGATACTACAACGAATACGCGGAGCAACAGCGGCACTTGCATGGGAAGCACGCACTTTTGAATGGGTCCTTTTAATCACGAAGGTACTGCGCCTAGATACATCTAATGGCTCCCTCGAAATGGAGATCGTTTGGTGCTCTCAAACGACGACGTTGTGAAGCCCCTTAAAGGCACTATAGATGGAGAGCGGGAGGGGGGAGGGCCCGTATGAGCAACTGAGAGGCCCCGTGCAACGTTCCATAAAAGAGGCGAGAGCACCCTGTGGGCGAGGCGCACGTCTGAATGCGGACAACGGGAAATCTGCCGGGCGCACAGAGGGATAACTGCGTAAGCGCATTGTCTCGTTTGGTCCTCGCTTTTTCCGCGTTGTTTTCGCCTTTGTTTCGGCAAGCACGCGGCCCAACCGGCGAGGTATAGCGGATGCGTGTCGGCTTCACGCTGCACAGATTCTGAGGAATGTTCCAATTCTCAGTGGCAGCACGGCGGCGGCGGCGCGCTCTCTCCGCTGCGGGCGGCGCTAACGAGTTGGCGTGGAGGCGACGTTGGCGATATGTTGAACGGCGGCGCGAATGCGCCACGAGGACACCGCCTTAATCGTGCCGTTAGCGACACTGCGAACGGTCTGTGAATACGCGAGAAAGTCGGTAGTGCACATTGCGTCTGCATATACCAGCTGGGGAAGAAAACCGAGCCCCGCGTATGCGTCCGTATATATATGACCTTCCTTTTTCCTTCAAGAAACGTCCACGTCGATTTCTGGGAAATATAGATTAGCATAAAAGGAGCAACGAAGAGCTGGATAGAGGAGCCGGTCAATGACGAGCTTGATCGCAATTTTAGTTTTATGGCGCGCGCATCGAAGAGAGAAATAACATAGCACGTTAAGCCTCATGGTTGGCCGTGCGGCGTCGTTAGCCAGTATCTGCATCAACTATAATATATGAACGAATCGGTCTTGACATATAGCTTGAGGTTCCGTATTGCTGCCGTGGCGACATGATGCCAGGAAAACGCTTTCCCCGACAGTGCACTGCGTTGCGCGTAATGCCGTAATCGAATAGCCAGTTGCGAGGGCCGCACATGGACATGCAAAAGTTTGGTCCGAGAGCCTCTAACATTAATTGATGTGGAGCATAGCAGCAGAGCATGGCAGCATCTCCGCCCGCCTTGTCTATCTGTAGCGTTGTTTTTCGCGATGTTTGCCACAAGAATGGAAAACCGGCAACGGCCCAGGGCAAACCATCCTTACAAACGAGCATACACCGTATTCGCTCGTCTGCGCCGCAATACGTTCCCAGGGGACATTGGTGAGAGCCAGCTACGAAGTGCACCAACCAAAACACTCCGGCGTTCCGGAGCGGCGCCAGAAAACGCGGTTCGAGGTGACGGTACTTCAGGGCCCTCCTTTCACTTTGCGACGACCGTTTTGAATGAGATGGCCGTGAGGATTGTGCCTCCGGCAGCGCCGCGAAGGACAGTATGTACTCTGCTGCTCGCATTGGCCGCGTGGTCCCTCGGTTTCTTCAGCGTGCAGCGGCTCCCACGAAGGACGACAGGGCGGCGCGGATCCCGTTCTGCGCGGTGCCCGTCCAACCGGTGGAAGCCGGCTACCCAGCCAATCAGGAGAGTGAGCTTCACTCGGGTCGTTTTCCGACGGCGCACAAAGCTGCTTACTAATACATGGACACCATGTGAGCGCCGCTCTCGAAAACGCCTCGGCCAAACCGGGTATCCTTCATCTTCGGCGCACTTGGCTTGCTTTCGAAAGACCTCCTATATAACACAGCGCTTTCATTACTTCAGCCGATGTTGCGCAGGGATCTCGATATTGTAGCGATGCCATTTCCGGTGCTATTCCTTTTCGCGGTTCGTCACCGGTCACAGCGACGCTTCGCCCGCGTTATCAAGGGGATCAGTCGACCGTGAACGACGGACGATAAGAGTATAGAATCGTGCGGAAGGCACCGCTACAAGTTCGCGGAGATGGCTACAAATCGCTTCAGCTATTGCTCCTCGCGCAGTAACAGTTGAACACCTTCTGTGACGGCACTGGTCCTTCATTTAGCTCGCCAGACGGCTTACTCTTCCGCGAATGCGACGGAGGAAAAGCAAGGGATACCTCATAGCGCGAAAAATCACTTGGGCAATATACGGCCTGGAAGATGGCAACATGCAGGCACATCTCAGGGCGCCGCGCACACAAGGAGAGCGCGACGCTTGTAATGGGCCGCCGGGCCATCCATCATGTCCGCGGCTTGGCCGTAGGGCAGGCAGCCCGCGCGAGGGACTCCGTGATTCCCTCCTCCTCACTTCATCTCCCTGCTTTCTGCATGGCAGTCAGGTCAGCCAGCTTAGCTGACTATATAGGCGACGCGGTTCGGCCCTTCCCCGCTTATTCACTGCGCGCGTGGCCAGCACAGCTATTACACTGCCACGCGCCGGAGCTGCAGTGGCTCTCCGGACAACTACTAGCACCTCATAGGTCTGTCCAGAGAGAGAGCTCTGTCACATTACAGAACTTGAGAACGCTGGGCATGCGGTATTAGTAAATCTACACTGCATGGCGGAAGGCTCGATCACAAGTGGTGTATGTGTGCGGCACGCACACCTTCACAAAGGGTGCGCATTGTGCTTGACCGAAACACCAGGATAAGTTTCCTTTTTAACCGTGAGTCTGCAGCAAGATGGTCTTATTGCCACCTCGTTTGTGTGTGTATGTACACACACAACGCTATAAGCTCGCGAAAGCCAAAGACAGGCAGGCAGGTGTGCTCGCGACGCGGCCAGCAGGGCTTCCATTTAACGTGTGTGCAAGAAGAATAAGCGGTGACGACATTGCCGCGGCAGCGCTACCCTCCAGGACTGTAGGGTCCGCCAAGAACACCGCAAACTCGTTCTCTCACGGTCAGAACACATCCGCTGGTCAATAGAGGCGAGCCGCGTAATCTCTGCAGCGGCGGCGGCGGCCACGAAACACACCGCTTCCTGCAACCTCTTCCAACGAGCGCAATCGTGCGAAACCTGCTCTGTAGTCTTCGCATTGAGCAAGTTGCTTCGCTCCTTTTCGCTGTTAGGAAGAATGCGGATGGAACGACCCGGACGCCTCAATTCAGGAATCGCATATTGTCCAGCATTACAGATAATGGACAACAGGTGCTCCGCCAGAACGGATACCGTGCGTCCATCTTGCCAAATGCATTGTTTCGTGGCGTAAGCACTCCTACTTTCGCGTCGAGGCGAATTCAACTGGCTCATAACCAATTCGCAGCGCAAGTACCGACGTGTTGGACATTTCTGTGTTTACTAATGTTTACAAAAAAAAAATGGGGGGGGGGGGGGGGTTAGTAGCCTGTTAGTTTAATTGCATAACACAGTTAAAGTAGGCCTAGGTCTTACGCTTATATGCGGTTTGCCTTGGGGACAAATATTCAGTAAAGAATACGTAATCTCGGTGCCAGTGAACTGCATCCGCCGGCTGTAGTTTCTTAACGCCAACTCCTGCTGTTCGTGTCCTCCCCGCTTTATGTTCGCCACTGACACCGTAGCGCATTATCGGAGGGTCTAGCGTCCGCAGGGGGAGAGAAGGCGGCATGCTGCGCGAACCCTGCTTCCCACCTGACCCCTTTCCGCGGAGGGGCCGCCGCTATTGTGGACAGAAGACGCCAGGTCGACGCCGGAGGGTGAGGAGGTGGCCCCTGATTCGCATGCGGCGGCGGGCGCTTTGTTTCGGCAGCGCAACTCTTCGCCGCCGGGCGCACTTGGTGAAAGTCAGTGGGGCATGACGCGCCGCAGGTGGCGCCGGCGGCTTTGTTCCCGCCGTGCGCACTCTCGGCCATTGAGCTGCCTCTCTTTTGTGGACGGCGCGCGAGCTGCCGCAGACCGTAAGTCGAGGCGCGGAACGAACAAGAGAGACACCATGAATGAATGGGCTACGACTATGTGCACCGAGAAGTATAACCCGTGCAGGGTTCGAGATGCGGCGATATACGTGCAGAAGGCGCTGGTCAATTTCTGCTGTTTCGTTTCTCTCTCTCTCTTCCGCCCTCTGAAGAAGAGCAGCGTTTCATGGAAGCTCCCAGCCGTAACCGCAGCGAGGAACGGAAGCGCAATCAATAGGCAGCGCGAAAACGTGGGGCGCCGAGGGTTCACCCGGAGCCTCCTTTAAAGACGGCGCGCATCAAGCCTGTCGACACGGGGAACGCCAGACCGAGAGAAAACCGCCAACCGACGGCAGCCTTCCAGCGTCATTCGACCGGCAACATTCGCAGCCCAAAAGGCAACCGGCAGTAACTATAACTCGATCCATGCAACAAAAGAACGACGCTGAGCGAATCCGCAAGAGCGTGCCACCGTAGGTAAACACCGCAGCTCCCCTCGGGCGGACGCAGTGGCCGAACCGGCGACTTCACTTAAGCATGGTGGGCCACAGCGGCGGCGCCTGCCTCTCTCACTTACTCTAATTGCCGCGCTGGACACGAGAGCCCGTGGCCGGAGCTCAGTCGTGATCAGAATGCGTGTTCTGCCGGGTTCGGCTCGCTCGGCCGGCGCATCGCGTCGCTTGCGGACCAAGCCTTGCAGCGGGGTACAGCGTCCAGGGGTTGCGCCCTTTCGACTTGCGCATGTCACGGCTAGAAATGCTCGTCAAGCGTGCGAGTTCCCTCTCCCCGCAACGGTGCGGGTAAATGAATAAAGAAGCGCAAATTAAATCGTCCCATTCCATTGTTTTCGAGCAGCGCCAGCGTGCTCTCCGAGGTCGAAGATATATGTCAGTGGGCGCGAATGCTCGGCGAAAGGGACACTGGATATTGCGTGATCGGCACACGAATTGCCGGTGTCCTTGATCACGCAGACGCAAGTGAGCGGGAACAACGAGTGCCCGGGCTTTGTCGAGATATATGCCAAAGTCTCACTTGCGCTGTTTCGCTGCTTCCGCACAGTCGCTTCGCTGCGTTCCCAGTTGTGGAACGGTGGACCCGGATGAGTCGCATGCCACTGGACTATGCAATTAGCGTCGAACATTACAATTAAGTTATGCTCGTTTTAATTACTATATGAGGCGAGATTCAACTTTAATCTTTTACAATGTCAACTTATAACACTGCACCAATTTCAAGGAGAGGGCCAAAAGAAAACCGAGCCATCAGTAACGTGGTCCTTTTTGACAGACATCATTACATATGGGTACACCGTTTGCAGATAATGGCCAATAACCATGGAATACATGTGATTAAAATAATAAGGAATGCTTAAAGCACTCACTTTCTTCAGACTGCGCGAAAATGGAACCAACTGCCGAACACATGTGCCAAACGCAGTTAGCCAAACGCAGTCCTCGACCTTCCTCTCCTACGAGCTTTCGATAACAGCACGAGGCAGCGCTTACGGCTTGAGTTTTTATCGTGAGTATACTGGAAAATTTCATTTATTTCCTTCTGTGTGTTCGTTCCGATACAGAACACTACCTGTCGTGACTGTTTCTTTCTAGATACCTTATACGTAATTTGCTGACATTCTTCGTATCATGCCTAGCTATTATGTCATACCTTGGTCCTGTAAATGATCCATAATGTCTTCGAATAAATAATGATAATGAAAACGTCTTTCTTTTTTTAATTTATTGTTGGCTTGAATGCCTCTTAGATGGTCTGGGAAAAATGGGGCGTTTTCACAGCCACCCCAGGAGCTCCGCGTCATTGCTAAAAAAAAAAAAAAAATACTGTTTTGAATAACCGTCTCTGACGATATATGAGTCGGAATACAAAGTAAGAACACAAAATCTGCCCTTAGTTATTATTATTATTATTATTATTATTATTATTATTATTATTATTATTATTATTATTATTCACTAAGAGAAATCGCTCGAGAGAAGCCTGCAGTACACAGAATGCGAGCGCTATATCACAAGGACAAGGTAGCAGAAAAAGCTGCACTTCTAAAACAAACAAAGAAAAAAAAAAAACGACTATTCGTAGAGAACCGGTGCTGGGGCGTGTCTATGGAGTTTCCACCAGGTCTGACAGCTCGCGCGCAAAGGAACCCTTCCAGGTTTCAGGACGTCCTTCGGGGCCAACCGGTAGCCCGCGCGACCGGCGGAACCGCACGTTCGAGCCCGTGACGATGAACACGCGCAGGACTGCCTCCCTAGCTCCTCCTCTGCGCGCTCGGTTTGCCACAGGGGCATTCGCAGGCGGCACGAAGAGATAGGTTCGTTTGGCTGCGCGGAGGCCGCACGAGCAGCGGAAAGGAAACGGCCAGCACGCGACTCGAAACACGCGCGCTTGTTCCAAGGACCTGTTCTACGAGAAGCGCGCACACGCCCTGCGGCTGAGTCATCCTCGTCGAGACAAGCGTGGACGCAACAACGCACACGCGAGACGGAGGCGCGCGACAAGGCACGAATTAAGTCGACAAACGGCACACGCTGCGCTTTCGCCGTCTCGCGACAGCGGCCGCACAGAGCCTAGCATTGTTCCAGGCGTTTACGTACGACAGGGCTGGATAATGGATTCGGGTGTTTCCGCCAAGGCGCGACGGCGCCTTCGACGCCAAGGGCGTCATATGCGAACCGCCCCTCGGAGGAACGCCGGCGAGCAACGCTTTTAAAAAGGCCCGTGACAAGATGTCTTTTTTTTTTTCGGTGTCTCCCGAGAGGCGCCGAATGAAAGCGCACGTAAAGACAAGTGAGAGGAACTCCACAACCTCAACAACCGAAGCTGTGATGCGTACGACTGTTGTACAGCACAACTGCTTTGTATGCAAGCGCAACGCTCAAACTCGGTCGGCTTCACTTGAAGAAACCAAGTCCGCCTTGCTTTCCAGTGGTCGTATTTGCTAGTTAACGGTCATCCTTCTTTGCCCTTCCGTCATTGGCTCGAACGCCGCCGCGCCGCCGTTATCGCTGCAGGATCGACCACTCAATGCGACACATGAAAAAAAAAAAAAAGAACAATGGAAGATGGAACGTTACAAAATATGGCCACAGACCACCTAGCGTACAGCCTTTCCTCAAAACACTCCATGGCCACCGCGCGCGTAAAGCTGATGCTGGACTGTGCTGTGGAGCTCGTCTGCCACTGCTGATGCTCCACAACTGTGCACGGTGAAGACAAGAAGAGGTCCACTGTAGGGCCCGATGTCAGCTCTCTGGTTACGGGCTGAGTGGTCCAGGAAATGGTTTACTAGGATGTCGTCGCGACCAGAAGCGAGGAAATCTTTGCCATTTGAGCTCCCTTGTTTTAGTGGCTTATCCTTATAACAATGCGTTCTTTGAACCGGTTAACTCCCATTTTCCTATGCGCAACACTTAGAGCATTACCATAGTGGCGACAGGGTGACACAGAGAAACCTTATACTTCGTGGTCTCTTTATGTATGGTCTTGTTCTTTCTTTTTTTTTTTTTTTTGGGGGGGGGGGGGGGGTGTCTTGTGCTTTCTTCTTCAGAGCGCGCAATGGTAAGGCTGCGTGAGCTCGCGTCGCTCTGCGGGAGACCACCAGGAACAAGACCACCTCGTGACCAGGGAAGGCGCACATTCATTCGTCCGCTCGCGCAGCCAGAGCCGCGCGTCCTCGATCGTGTTGCACAGTGAGCAACGCGCACTCAACAATCGCTGACCCCGCGGACCCTGAAGCGTGCGCAATATACGTACTGTTTCTACAGAGCCAAGGGGAGTTGCATGCGTGTTGACAAACGCGCCACCGTCAGACCTCTCTGTTCGCCGAGACGGTGGACAGCCGCGGTATTTACAAGTCCGCGGCGGCTCATCGGCGCGTCTGGTATAAACCAGAGAAGCTTTCCACGTCCAAAATGTGAAAGTCGCGCGTCCTGACACCCGCAATATGCAACGATTGTTAACGCTTGGCAGTTTGTTTTCGTGTTTCCCAAGTGCTCTGCGTTTTGTCGAGCATCCGCGAGGTCTTGTTCGCTACAGCCGCGGATTTCAATCGCAAGCTTGCATTCCTTGGTCTCGGGCGCGAGACCTGGGTCTTGTCTGCCATTATTAGTCCAAGTACGTCCCAAACAAAGCGTGTCGTATTGCCGCCGGCGGGAAGCCGCCGTTAGCTGTTCCACTTCGCGCCCATGGGGAAAGAAACCATTGTGCGGCTCGCTGGGTCACAGGTGCCTCCTCCTGAGCGGCCACTTTACTTTCGCCGCCCGATGCTTCCGTCATTGTCGACCGCCCGTGGCTGCGCCCGGCCTCGTTTCGCAAAACCCCCGAGAGACAGATTATCATTGCGGGTTTATCTTCGAGACGGCAGTAATTGCCGATATGGGGTCAGCCGAGATCGGTGAAAGACGAGAACGGCTGTGAACTTTTCTGCGCAAGCATTAATTATGACTGCGGAAGGAAGTACGACAGCGCAGCAGGCGGCCACCAATTATGCGCGTCTTCCGCCTTCACATCGCTGTGAAACCGTTACAAAGCGGTGCATGTGCTGCTTGAGAAAGCACCGGCGTTACAGGAGGCGTTCGTCCTCGGGTACCACACATTCGGACAGGGAAGGCACTTGGTCACTATCCAATGCCCCTGTGTATCCTTAGTGCTTGGGGAGAGACCACGCGCAGTCTGCGCCATTTCATTCGACCAATGAAACCAGCGTGGCTCATCAAAGCGCTACCTGTGCTATCGACATCCGTGAACTCGAGGTCCCTTCTAAATGCGTGCAAGTGCGTGTCGTGCTCAAATGAACGCGCTCTGCTTAAGATGAGATCGCGTCGAGTACATTTTCTGCTTCTTAGCACACGCACACAGCCTGACTGTGAAATTCCATTCCAACGTGGCTGTTATAGACAAGGTACACAGCCACATTTCACACACAATCACGAGGTCGCGCTTACACAGAAAGTAGCTCGGATGACATTGAATACGCCAAAAGAGATACAGGGCCGAATTCACAAATAGTTTTGTTCGTAAGTTCTCTTTGCCATGGGCCGCCCGCCTTCGCTAAAATGTCCAACCGCAGACAGGGCCGGCGCGCAAGGATTTTTCTGATGTGGGGGTGCAGGAGGGGACTCTCTCACTTGGAACTCCATATGGTGGGTTCCTAGAGTGGGGCGACAAGGGGGTGGGAGGAAGTATTGGGGTGTCTGCCTCCCGCATTTAGAGCCGTCCCTGCTTACGAACAGTTATAGCGTAAGAACGTTTTTACGAATACGGTTCAAAGTTTTTCCGCCTCAGTTAAGGTAACGTATCAGCAACCAGCGGTATGCAGATTACACTGTCCTGTTCAGCAACGCTGGAGAAGAGAACAATAGTTCGTGATTGGTATTCAGCCTCAAGGTCTTCAGAAGTACAACCTTTCGCATAAAAAGTAAAGGCCAGTCGACCGTTGTCGGCATTGGGTAGCTGGTAGCTGGCCTTTACTTCTTCATGATATGGTGTACGTTTATCTCTTGATGAAATCGATCATGAAGAGGAAATGCCCAGACAAATAAAAGGGTTAGAGCGCATATGGCATGTACTGACAGTCAGAAACGGGATTTTACCATTAGCCTTTAGGAGAAAAGTATACAAACATTGCATTCTACTAGTACTAATTACGAGGCTGAAACTTAAAGGAAAATAGAGAAGCTTGTGAAGGAACTATACGGAATGCACACCGAACGATGGAAAGGAAGGTAGATGGTGTAACGTCAAGGGACAGGAATATAGTGGTGTATATTGAAGAGCAAACGGGGGTAGCTGATATTCCAAAGGCAGAAGTGGAGTTGCGCAAGTTATGCGTCAAACAGATAACCGCGGAGGTCTATTTATAGTATAGGTAACGGAATGGGTTACCAAGGGAAGGGAAGCGCAGTCGAGGACTGCAGAGAAATGGGTGGGTAGATTACGGAAGTTGGGAAGGATTAGGGAAGTTGGAGGCACGTGATGGAGATTAGCTGGTGCAAGATAGGCATAATTAGAGATCGCTGGGAGAGGGCGTGCGTCCTGCCCCTCACCCCCCTTCTCCACTGACCACAAAATACTACTACTACTACTATTTATACTATACTGCAGCCACAGCACTGTCGCTTCTGTGGCCAGGTCATATAGTCATAACGTTTTTTGTATATTCGAAGAGAAAGAAGTTTCTGTGATGGCACGTCGACGATGTTGGCCTTGCTCAACCATTCTGATTTGCCCAACGCTACGATAACCTTATCGCACTCCGTTTCAACGCCACGCACGCAGTACGTGATTAAAAAATGGCCATCGTCCAGCCGAGTGCGTCCAGCATTTTTCCCGAACGGTCGCAATCGCCAGGGCGCCACGACTTCGCAGACGCGTCGCGAAGGAAGGCCCTCTGGGGCCGCGTGAGGTCGCCGTGGCGACCCCACCGGTGGCACGGGCCGGAGACGGTGCTCGTGGCCAGACTGGCCTCCTCCTCCCGAGCGATTCGGTGCGGCCGCCCGGGCGCCCGCGTCATTTCGCAACGGTTCTCCGGAACTGGTTCCCTTCGCGGAAATCGCCAGCCTCGTCGATCGTTTCTCCTCGCCGCGTCGTTTGTTCCTCTCGCTGCCCGTAAAACGAGGAAGATTCGTCCCGTAGCGCGTCCACGCCGCCGCGCGGATGCCGCAACAGGCCTTTTCGCGACGACGGAAACGCCCCGCCGCACGCCGTCGCGCGACCGGGCGCACGCACATGGCGGGCGCCCCTGGGCGCATTAGAAGTGCGCATTCCTATAGGACCCCCCCTCATAGCAACTTTTGCGGCCAAAGGAATGCGCAGCCTTGGTTCGCGCAGTTCGCACCATCGAGACCCGACGCTTCATCATGGCGGTTCATGCGTCGGTGGCATGCGCGACACAACGGGTGCGTCGCGACATTTCGGGTGAGTTGCGGCTGATTCCGACAGAAATAATAATAAAAAAAAAACTAAAAAGAAAAGCCGAAAGAAAAGCATATGAAAATCCTCATGCGCCCTTCGCATGCCACGGAATGTACCTTCCACTGTCGGAGCAGCCGAACTTATAAAAGGAACGCGGGACAGAGGTCGAAAGGCCCGGCGGTGACAATGCCGCCGCTTTTGTCACGCGCCCTTATTTTCCCGAAGAATCGAGGGGTCTTCCTTGAAAAGCGCGCTGATGCGAGAGAGCGCCTTCACGAGTTCAGACCCTTTGTGCGTGTCGTGCATCGGGGCCGTGCCGCGACTATGACTTCGATGACTCAACATCGGATTGCGTACTAAGTTTCTTGCACATTCTGATCCCCCCCCCCCCCCCCCTCCAAAAAAAAAAAAGAAGAAATAAACTTGGCTCGCGCATTAAATTCCTGTTCGTAGACTCAAAATTTCGTCCTCCCTTGCTTTTTCTTTTTCTTTTTCCTCTTTTGGCAAATAGAATATGGCCGGTCCGAAGCTTAGTTTAATACCGAGGAAATATCGGGCAATGCTGCCGAGCGCAATCAGTGGAAAAGTAAGAATATAGTACCTCTTGAAGAAAGGCAACGCAGTGGCTCGGGAATTTTCTCATGCGCGATGATAACCGCAGGAAGCAAGGTGGTAACCATTAGAAATAAAAGAAACGCGACAAGGCGGGAGCCCCGTGAGTCGTACAATGTCGACAAAAATAGGCACAAGCCCGAGAAGAGAACACGCGCACCTCTCTGCCATGGAGCCTCGACTGCCGCGTGACCCGCACTCGTCCCGACCGACAGAGCCGTGAGCCGCCTACAAGGAGGTCGTCGTCGCCGATGCACGGCAGCGTCATTGGCCGCTAACTCTGCTTCCCGTTCCTTCCTCATGGAGGTACGCACCGACGGCGGAGACCGTATTGGAGCGAAGCTCTCAGCGCGGGTCATTTCGCTCACTCAAGACATAATACACGCAGACAAATTCAGTATAATGGATCGAAACAATACGGTTCTCACTTTTTATTTCTTCCCTGCAATTTGAACCAAATGCTTATGTACTTGCAATTTTGAAAACTTACAACACGCTTGCATATTTTGTTGTGCTCCTCATAGCGTACTGTTCATGACGCCTTTTCTTTCTTTCTTTCTTTCTTTCTTTCTTTCTTTCTTTCTTTCTTTCTTTCTTTTTAGCACACCTTACTGATCGCCATTTTTGTTGCTTGCTTTTATGTCAGGCCGTATAGGTTGTTGGTTGGTCTTTTTTACACACAGGTAATCAACATCTACGCCCTTGACGTGGAGATAAATGTTGACTGATCTATAGCTTCTTGCAAAATGTACCATCAGACAGTCCGCATGCAACATCCGGCCTTTCTGCATGATGTTTGGGAGTGATCCGGTAGCGGAATCGCTGACCGAAAGGAGCACTCCAACCCCGAGTAATCTTTCAATGGCGGCCTGATAAAGCAACTGCCGGAGGAGAAATCTTGCATGTGAACGAAGAAATGTCTTGCCTTCTACGGAAAGACACGCGAAACACCGGTGCAGATACACTTACCTCTGCGCGTGGGGTCGAAGCGAGGTCCTACGCGATAATGTATATGACGGCGTCAAATTCGTCTTCAGAGGCGGCTCTACACAAAGAGCTCTCCGTGCGCAGCTGCACATCCATCCACTGGAGCTCCTCAACCGCATAGATACAGGACGATGCGACACAAAGAACGTCGCACATGTCGAATTGGAATGCCCGACGTGTCCATATTACATAAGGACCAATGCGCCTGAGGTATTATAATAATAATAAATTATAGAAAAACAATTACGGGGTTTTACGTACGTGCCAAAATCACGATCTTATTATGAGACACGTCGTAGTGGGGGACTCCGGAATAATTTAGACCACCTGGGGTTCTTTAACGTGCACCTAAATCTAGTTACACCGGTGTTTTCGCATTTCACCCCCACCGAAATGCGACCGCCGTGGCCGGGATTTGATCCCGCGACCTCGTGCTTAGCAGCCCAACGCCATAGCGCCTAAACAACCACGGCGGGTAGGCATTATAGACGAACGTATAGTAAAGCAGAAACGATAGGCATTATAGACGAACGTATAGTAAAGCAGAAACGATCGCATGGAGCCCACATTCGCATATCGAGGCCCCTGAGCGGCTTGTGACCGCTGCAAGCTTCGGGCGCCGCTTCATCACAGGCGGGTGACTCCGGCACCTGTTGATCTTCCATCACGAGCCTTCAATATAGTAAGCTGCGAGCCTCTACAACTTGACACGCGTCCATCAGAATTACGGAGGACGCTGCTGAGCCCGCAGGATGCTCCGCCGCGCGTAGTGCATGGAACGGAACGGTGAGTGTCGCCCCCCCCCCCCCCCCCTCCCTTTATCCCGCCGCCAGAGCGCTGCTACGGCCGAATTCCAGCCCGCGGCGGGACGTAATGCTCCGAAATCGCTCGACGGCGTGGCCCCCTTCGTGGCCCCACGGGTGACGAGCGCGGCCCCGGGGAAGTCACGAAGTGGTCGCCGTCTTCTGATTTTTTGCGGCTCCGCAGGCGCTTCCATAAATTAGCGCTTTCGGGCGAACTACAGCGCGTGTCTTGTCTATGCCCTCGCGGAAGATGGGGGAACACTAGAAAAGCGGCGCAGGTTCGAGATTTTCGATGTCCTTGCTGGGCTGAGAGGCGTTCGCTTCTCGGAACAAATATATCACGAACATTCACAAATTTACCAGAAGTGTGGGAAGGGATGAGGGGCCGACGTATACGCTTTGCATGGCAAACGCCCCTTTAGAAGTGACAAACTAACGCGGATCCCTCTCGAGTGACATCCGAAGCGACAACGGAAGCCTGCTATCACGGTCAGACGCGAGCAGCTTCCAGTGATGTGCCCATGTCACTATAGAGGAGGAAGATTTATCACGATAGCGTGAGAAGCAATGACTAGTTGTATTTCCACTAAAAGAGCTCCCAAAATGCAATAGTGAAGGCTATGTTCAAGCGCGCGCACTCGGGGCTGCAAGTGATTATTGCTGAAACGCGCTACCCTGTAGGTCGATAAGCGAAACTCACAAGCAAATCCGGCCTGCTGCTCCATGTTAATCTCACGCTGAGATATCAACGCCTTGCTTTCCCTCTTCGGAGGCCTGCTTTACCTACCGAGAGTATCTGTCGCTCGAGTTTAACGATTCACAACGTGGTCCGGGTGAGTGGAATGTGCACCTAATATGCAGTGCAGCGCAATTATTGTGCCGGAAATATTACGCCCATCATTTATTCTGATTATTATTAATTTCTTTTATTGAGGTAGTAGCAATAAAATAAGGCAGCTGCATGCAGTATGCATGTATAATGATTATATGACCCATTTCCTCTTTCCAAACGACGGGCTAGTGTCCCTGTGTGTGCGCGGATATGCAGGCGGGACACTAGTTAGCACGCGAGCGCATGCAGTGACGGCCACGGAGCGTTCAGAAAACGCGAATGCGTATTCTTCGGGAGACCTTTCGATCAATTAGCACATTTACCAATCCGCGTCAGCAGCTACAGCGTTTTACTTTGTGCCCTGTCACACCCGTTTCCTCCCCGTTAGATTCGTCGGCTTTCACAATGTCGTGAGCGTTGTCTGAATATGCCAAGGAAGGAGCGTGAGCATGCAGGCGTGGTCGTGCGAAGCGAGGCCTCCCGCCGCACTGACCGCGCGCGATTCGAGGGCTTCAAGAGTCGTCCCCGCTCGACGTCCCGACAAGTTTAGTAGGGTAGACGTCAGCAAAGCCGTCAGCGGGCCACAGCCCTCCGTTCTCGTTTCTCATGCTCAGTTCACGACTTTTAGCCGGTTGACGACTGCATACACGTGGACGACGTGCTACCAGAGCGTGCAGCAGTGACGAGTCACTGGAATTCCTTTCTTGCCGGCCTGGCTCCATTTAGACGCGCTTCTGACAACGCCTTTCGTTCTCTCGCGGCTCTTCACGGACGAGAAAAAAAAAAAAAAAAGTACGACGAATAACAAAAAGTGTAGCTCCAACAATTGGTGTCAGTGGGTTGGAAAAAGTCTGTGCTCGCAATAAAGGAGACACAAAATACTGTGAACTCCTTTGTGCGCGGGGAAATAAAATAAGAAAACATTTTTTTTAACTTGCTGTCTACTACAATCGCGTTCGTGGGATGGCGTGCACGTATATTATGTTTTGTCCTGCAAAAACGTCCTAAGGTGAGTAGAAATGTTGCAACGCCGCGAGCGCCGTAGTAACCACGCGGCGTGGGTTCCTTCTGCTAATGCAGTGTAACTAATAAATGCATTGCCGTCTAATATGACGGGATGTGACTAATACAGCCAACGATAACTCCGGCTCTCATTCGTCGGCGCACTAAACACGGCCTTAGTCTTTTCATTTCCCTGTACGACGGATAAGCTTCGTGGCAAATTAGCGACAACTTTGGCTTCTGAATTGAGAAACGCCAAGTCCCACCACAATGCACCAGAAAACAAAAGCCGCGGCGTCATATTGGACAAAAAGAAGTAATAATAACATTTAAAAAAAAAAGAAAAAAAACGGCAGCGTGAAACGATTCCTCGCGATCTCGGCAGCGCGTGTCGCCGTCCCACAGAGATGAAGCAATATACCAGTCCTCCACCAGTCGAGATCACGTGATAGGAGATTGTTGGCGCGCGCTCCGCCAGACTCCCGTATAACCACGGCCGGGAGGCAAACAGCGACCGATAAAAGTTCAATAGCACACGGTGTAGTCCACAAGGCAGATGCGCGCCACAGTCAGAGACGTGACAGCCGTCGCGTATAGCTGCGACGTCACTGTTGCGTCTGCGAATGCGTCGACTTCGTTGGCACGTCTCAGATAGCAGCGCAAGCATCGGCCCATTGTTCCGACCCACGTTGGATATCCATCCGCTGCAGGCTGGGTTACACAAACAAGACAGGTGCCACGGGCAGCGTCGAGTGGCCGGGCTTCCGATAAACGCGCCGAGAGAAATGCCCGGACGCATAGAAAACAACCGGCGACAGGCGTTGTTCTGCGAGCTGAGAGAATCTCGCCGTGGTATATAAAACTAACAGGCAAGCGCAGATGCGTGAACAACGAGCCCCGCAAAGCCTGAAGGGAAAGAATTCGGCTGTAAGTGAAGAATGCGGCGCAGAGCGCGATAACTTTCTTTGAGACGGTCACAAAACGATACGCACACGAGCGGAATGCTCTCTACCAATGCTGCTTCCGCCGAGGCGCGCGTGCCTTGAACAGGCGGCACAGTCGGCCACCAAAGTTTACGGGACATATAGTAAACAGAGCGGAAACTCACATTTGTAGTGAGAACTCATCCCGCAATCGTTTGTGGCACATGTCGCGGAGTCTGGGGCCGGAACGATTAATTGAATGTCTCTATGCTTTCAGCCCTCGGCTCCATGGGCGATAAGGAAAATGAAATGTATATGAGCTTCAGAAATAAGGCCCCCGAGCTCTCCGTGCGCGTCACACTTGAATGGAAGGAGCGCGCGAGCGAAGAATGGAAAGAATAGACACCGCTTAAAAGGCCGACGCGGGGCCGGTACAATTGAGGTGCGGTAATTTGCGCGAAGAGGCTTCCTGCAAATGACGAAGCCGGCCGTCAAAAACAATTTGCGCCGCTAGAGTGACCTAACGCCCCGAATAAATCGGGAATGAAATCATCGCCAAGGTTGCGCCGTCGCGCCGCAACGCGTTTCCATGGCAGCATCTGCGCGTTGCTATCGACGATACGGGCGCGCAGCTCTCGTGTGTGCAGGTCGTGAGTCACCGGCGGACTACTCGTCCATGACGCCAATGAAACACAATGCAGCAGGCGACGCAGCTGCTGGCAGCGCGGCCACCTGCTGCTCCGGACGGGGACACCGGCGAGAGATCAGATCCCTCCGTCGACGTCACTCACTACAAATACTGCTGCGATGCGTGCGCTGCAGATATATGGCTTCACGCGCCTGCTCAGAAGCGTTGGCAACAAGGCCGGGGTTCTCGCTCCCTGATACAAGGCAACATGGCTATCGCTCCACGAATACAGTCGACCCCGGATATATCGATCTCACATATAACGAATTATTGTGTACAACGAACAGCAGTGAAATCCCCTTGGAAATGTTTGTATGATTTTTGTTTTATTTTATACATCGAATCACCTATATATCGAACTGTTTTGCGATCCCCTTTAGATCCGGGTTTGACTGTATTATCTGCAAGTAATAGACAGCGCCAGAATATACACGGGACCAAACGACGAGTAACGAGACAGATTATCTGCTTTTACTGTTTTTTTTTTTTTCGAATAGACTTTCTTTTCTTTTCGTTGTTTGTTTAATCGCCTTTAAGGAATAGCGCTGGTTCGCCATTCTGGTAACAAGACATGACTTCACCACTGCTAAACAGGCGGATTTCTGGAATAGGTGTAAATTACGGGCTGGCTCGAGGAATGGCAATGTCCAGAGTAAAACATTCACTGTTGGACACATGTTGGAGTTGCGCAACTGAGCAGTGGTGAAGTCATGTCTGCTTAGCAAAAATCGAAAGACTAGCATTAAGGTTGAGATGCCCGACCTCGAAGTGTGCTACGAAGCACATCTTCCTAACAGCAGTACGGGTCGATAATAACTGGAACGCCGATGTACTTTGTAGCACATTTTAAGGACGCATATCTCGAAAATTAACTGTTGCTAGTCTCAGAATACAAGCAGACCACTTCACTATATACTGCGTGGCTTCAATTTCAACATGTGTAGTATACAGTGCATAATAAAGTTGATTAGTGAACCTTTTCTAATTAGCTACCCCGACACTGCGATTTCTCAGGTGGGCAATTCCCGTCTGACAGAAATTCATCTGAAAAGGCGGAACAGCGCTATCTTTCGCAGACGATTTTCACAGACCATTTCGCTCGCGTATTGTCATTCTTGTGACTAAGCGCGAAAATATATAAACTCAATAAAGACGTTTCACCTAAAGGACGACTTCATCGGACTATGTCTGAGACAGAACGTCAGGGCAGTAGCGAGCAGAGATTCTCGGGAATGCCCAAACGAAGTGCCCTGCAAAGGAGTACACCGGAAAGTTTTACACCTCTTCATGCGCATTTTCTGTCCCAGTCTTACAACTACCATTTTTACAGTGCAATTAATTTTCTTTCCTCGGTGACGTGAAACACCGGTTGTTTCCCTGCTATGTGCATCAAAGCTCTGCTGACGGGAAAGCATTTGTCATAGAACGGCCAAAGAAGCGCGTGCACATGAGAGTAGGTCGGAAAGGGTGTAATACCGACACGTTATAATTTATAAAGTGTTGGATCTGTAGAGAGATAGTTGTCTCTGTGTGACACATTGCTTCCTGGCTGCTGCTAAAACCACACGCTGCGGCAGCGCCGGTCTCGGACAAAGCTGCCCCAGCAAGGTGATAACTGCTATCAGTAAATTAAACCGAATAGATGCACAGTGCAATCAACGCAGAAATGGCAAGCATTTTGGTCAATCTTTCATTTCTTTGTGCTCAAGCGTTGTATTTATTTCATTTTCCGGTAACCAAACAATGAACACCAAACGTGAGGTGCCATGCATCTCGACAATGATTGCGGATTCAGTACCTGGAGACTGGATGGTACTGACTGCCGTTACCACGGCGCGCTAATTATGAACGCCGAGAGGCTAGCCTTTAAAACAGCTTTGGCACCCTGACGGCAAGGCATCATAGAAAACGACCAAACATACAGCTAAAGAAAATAAAATAGAAAGCGCCGAAAAACAGCGCGGGCCGCCCGTCAAATGCCACCTGAGATGGAGCGCGGCTTCCCCCACCACGGGGCCAAAAACCGGTTTCCGGACAGGTAGGCATCACGGCGGCAAGAAGCCGCCCGCGGGTTCAGAGAAGCATCTAGCCCCGGACGGCAATGCGGTTATCAACTTATCACCTGCCACTGTAAAAGTTTGGCGTCGGCTGTACAACTGCAGACGAAACACAACGAAGATTTATATGAACACTGCGGCGCCACGCATGTCAGGTACAATTAAGGAGGATGGGAACGGCCATGTGGCAAGCAAGTGAATCGCGCCGACGGAGAAATAAGCTCCGTTCCATACCCATTTAACCAAAACAAGAGTTGGCTCTCCGCATAAGCAACATTCTTATTGGAACAGTGAAACTTCGATCGTTGTCCGCCGAAAACAATACGAACGACCGCACTCGGAAAACGATGAGCGGTACGCAGGTGCAGAGGCGCAAAACGCGGAAGAAGTCAACCGCAAGACGAAATGAGGCTTTTCCGTCTCGAGTTAAAGGTTCCTCCACGTTTGCGATAACAGAAATGATATCCCGCGGATTCCAGATGGCGCAATTACAGTGAAGTGGATGAACTCGTGCTCATGCATTACTGCTTCGAGGTGCAATATAGATCCTGCTGGGACGACGATTAGGGAGAGTTGTCACCTTTTGTGTTTTTTACTCGGAAAACAAAACAAGTCTGCCTAGCAAATTGCTATGCCAGCAAATTGCTATGCCATAGTTCTCGCTGGCATCGTCAACCTTGCGCCAGTTATTTCGTGCAACACGATCAGCTTACCTGAGGCTGTCGCTGAGTGAAAGCGGTGCGGCGTGTCCCAAGGAGACACGTATCCAGAGGCACGGAGGTCCATCGCGGTAATTTCAGTACAGAACGAGTCAACGGCACAACTGACAAGCAGAGCGTCCTAGTCCCGTCAAGAGCAGTTTCCGCAGACGCTCAGCCGAGCAGGTGCAGCAGTTCCGATCAGGTAGCCTGGGAGGTGGCACTACGACACGGACAATCCTCTTAGAAACAGCACGACGAAATAAAACCGACCGGCGCACCGGTCAGAATTCGGGCACTTGTTCGAAGAATCAGCCTCGCGCTCTTCTTCGATAGAACGCGTAGCACACACAAACGTTCCGTGAGCGCGGTACAGGGGCGCAGCGCCGTCGGACGGGAGCACGAGACACAAGCGGGACCACTCGCGAGGAAGCCGTGCCGGCCGTGCGCTCGTGGCTCGTACAAGGCTCGTACGCGATGTCACGTTGCCGCGTTTTTCGCCCTCTCCGCTGTTTCCCTTTCCTCAAAATTTCCAAGGGGTGCCTCTCTCCCCGGCGTGCCGGCCCGCGGATTCGGTCGTAGCGCTTCGCCTTCTTTCTCGCACGTGGTTTGTGACGTCAAAATGGCGGGAGCGACAAGCAGCGCCCCGCCGCGTGACGCTTTGGAAGTAGAAAACAGCGCGGCGCCCTTCGAATCTCGGCGGCGCACGACAAGCCATGAGCGAGACCCTCCGCGCAGGTGTTATTTTTATTTCCCTCCTCCCCGGGTGGACTGCTTACCTGTCCGAGTCTTTGCAGCGCGGTACCCCCGCGGGCTCCTGAAAAACCGGTTTCAGGTTGTTTTGCGCGCAGGGAAGAAGGCTGACCCCCAAGGAGGAGAGATCTGGTCTCCCCTGGGCCCGTGGCTGTTTTGGAGTTGCTTTTACGTTCGCGCGCGCGCTGTGTTGTTCGCTGGCTCCTCCTAGACGGCGACTGTAGATGCAGCCGTGCATCTCGGAGAAAGCCTGCTGTGCACGGGAAGGAGGGGAGTAGGAAGTTTCTGGGAGCATGGGGGTTTCTTTCTTGGAAGCACAAAGAATAACACGGGACGGGGGCTTGGGGAAATGGAAGCGGAAAGAAAGGGGAGAATGCAAACGGAAACAAAACAGCCTCTAAAAAGCCGAGAAAAGTTCTGACCTTTGGACACGCACAGAGAACGCAATACAGTGGTGGAGAAGGGAGTGTCACCAACAGAAACTTAATAAAACATGTCACAGTGCCAGTGTTGGACAGCGCACAAATGAGGCAGTAAACACGAGAACTAATGCAATTGCCTTCTCACCGCCGTTTACCCGCTTTCCCGACACGCAAGCACAGCGATGATAAAGTCAGCCTTCCTGATTTGCACTAGAGACGACAACTATAGTGCAAGCTTGTTCTGAGCTTGGCCAAGCCTGTGACTCTGCCGATCACACGCAGCAAAGACCATGCTGCACCACAAGTCGCGATGCACACACGCTCAGAAAAAAAAAAAAAGAAAAAAAAAAGAAAGACCACAGATGGCCGCAATTTGTTTGTTATTATTATTATTTTTTTTTTGCAACCTTGGCATGCAGGCTGAAATCAAGTGGCACTCCTACGTGGGGCTTTTTCGGCCAGTAAAATGCATTGAGACAATTCCACGTTGCACAGCTGTGCTGGAAAGACCTCATGCCGTGGTTTCTAAACTTTTGCAAGTGAGTGTATGAAGATCACGCGTTTCAACAAACACTAGCCAAGAACTGACAAAAAAAAAAAAGCAATTTTTTGAAGGTGGCCGGTGAGGGAACCTGAGAGAAAACAGTACTTAAGCAAAATAATAATAATAATAATAATAATAATAATAATAATAATAATAATAATAATAATAATAATAATAATAATAATAATAATAAATAAGCATATCTCACGCACATGTTGGAACCTACGTGAAGTGAAGCTTCAGTAAAACGGTTGATTAAATTACTGCTACACAACTAGCGGCGATCCGTACAATTGCGTGGACTTGCATACACGTGTATAGTTTCATGCACTCTTCCCGTTTATGAACTACACCGTTGACAAGCTATGCCGAAATGCGAACATCGAATCAGGCGTGAGATGTCTACGCAGCGATGGCACGAGAATGAAGGAGGTGTATCACACTCACTGTTGAGAGAAGTATGGCGGTGACAGCTAGGTATATATGCGCAGAGAAGTACCACACGTATCTAGCCGTATGTACCGTAAGTGTTCTGCAACTATTGTGTCGCAGTGGCACAAACACATTCTGAAGGCCTCTGCTAAGAATGGGCCACGAATGGACGCACACCTAATGGCACATGCCGAATGGCTAAATGAAAGAAAATCAAGCAAACCAGAGAACACGTTAAATACGATGCGCTATCCCATTAAATGTTGGTGTGCTTCAGAGATACTAGGGGGCGTGCGAATAGTGATTATCGAGACCGAATCGAATACGAAATAGTAGTGCCAGAATCGAATCGAATAGCTTTCGAATAACGAACAGGCGTTAACACAATTAACATAGAACGATGCACACATCCTAGTAGTCTCAAAGGTATACGGAGTTTCTGTCATTACATAGTACGCTATGAAGCGTTGTTTATTAAAAGCACAAATGGAGAATTAGGAGAAAAACAGGGCCCGAATTCACAAAAACTTCTTACGTTAGAATTTTTCGTAAGAAAGAATTTTAGCCAATGCAGTTATATCATTAGCCAAGGCGGCCAGCCAATGGCAAAGCGAACTTACGAAAGACAAGCTTTGTGAATCTGGCCCCAGTTTCTTCGCATGCACAGAACTCCTCAGAGAGCGCGAATGATCGCTGTATAGCCTGCAAAGTATGGCTACGTAAGCGACTTAGTCTGCTCCCCTACGCAAGTTCGCATGTTTTATGTCTATACTATGCTCGCGGGGGTGAGAATTTACTGTACTTTTGTTCCAATTTTATGTTTAGTTGGTCACAGTTGACGTTTTGAAATATTCGAAACGTATTCGAAAAATATTCGTACTTACTAATAGTGACCATTCGATTCGTTATTCGTTAGTTTCTAATATTTGCACACCCTTAAGTGATACCCATGAGCCGACATCATATATTCAGGTTTTACGGTATGCTAGTACCAGCGAACGGACTTATAAATTGCTGTATATGCTGACCGCCAGCAATTAAGTGCACCTCTCTCCTGCGTAATAATAATAGAGGAATCCATTTTTTTCCGAGACGCAATCGGAGACTCATCGCGCTAACGAAGAGACACATGGCGCTAACGAATCAGTAATTTAATTGAACCTGAATGGGCCTGGTTCCCACAACATTCTAACAACACAGTCGAGTGCCTTGCCTTCCCTTCCCTTCCCTTCTTTTCTTTTTTTTTTTTTTTTCTTTTTTGTTCCCAAGTGCAATGTGCCAGTAACTTGTACGCAGCAGGCATCGCAGCATAATTTATTCTCGGGGCTTTGCAACTCGGAAGTATTGCTGGTACCTTTGTGCACATTGTGCACAGTCTTAGCAACCTTGACGGCAAAAAGGGTAAATACAAATGAGTTATACTGAATTCGCGATTTCCGCACAAGCTTTCTCCTCGGGGCGTCGTCGTGTTGCAACTTATAGACATATATCAGTGGGTTAAGGGCCACACCCATCAACGGTAGTGAGCCAAGAGGAAGGCCACAGTTTCAAACCGGCTTTCTGTTTCCACCGCCATGTTCATGCATTTGCAACAAACCGCTTCGGCGACGTCTATATAAACCCGCCGGGGTGGCTCAGTCAGCTAAGGCGTTGCGCTGCTGAGCACGAGATCTCGGGATCAAATCCCGGCCGCGGCGGCCGCATTTCGATGCAGGCGAAATGCAAAAACGCCCGTGTGCTTGCGTTGTAGTGCACGTTAAAGAACCCCAGGTGGTCAAAATTAACCCGGAGCCCTCCACTACGGCGTGCCTCATAATCAGAACTGGTTTTGGCACGCAAAACACCAGAAAGAAGAAGCAGTCTATATAAAACCGTACTAGTACAGATGAGGACGTGATGTGTTACTCTGGCGATGCGTTATTCGGGCGCCGGCGAACATAATAAACTGCGCGATCATTTACTCTGCAATTAACCGGCGTTCAAAAAAATGTTTTCCCTTAGGGTACATGCTGCACTTGCGGAATGGAAGCGGGTGTGTAATGCCCAAGGCATGTGCGCTTCGTTGCAACATGTCAAACAAAATTATTTAAAACTGAAATAAATGTTAGTTAATTAAACAGTTTCTAAGACTACCGAAAAAGATAACATCTCTAGCTCGACTGCAGAGTTTTATCAGATTTAACTTGGGCGCGAATGTTGCGCGGACATTTAAGTGCAAAACTACTCTAGACTTTTAAGGAGAATACATCCTCCTAAATCCTTACTTTCAATTGTAAGCATTCTTTTCTTCTTCCAGACAATTTAATGCTTTTGCGGCCCCGCTGGCACACATACATCTACGCACAGAAATGAGATATCTTCACTCGAAGAAGTGGAATGACATGCCGCGTTGTGGCTCGCTGTTGTTTTCAGCTGCGTATGCTCCAAGCAAGTTAACACAGCTTCCATCTTCAGGAGGATAATTGAATTAGAAATTATAGAGGTGGAGGGCTCTTGCTTTTGCTCTCGGCCGGGACTCGATCGAGTTTATTCTCTTTGCCAATAATCTCACCATCAATACGTAGTAGCGCATTTAGGCAGTCAAAACGACTTTGAGACTGCAGGATGAATTCATTTCTGCGCTACAGAGTCTGACTTAATGGTGGTATACAGCAGACAACCGGAATGCAAAGGTTCGGCAGGTATTAGAGCGTTTTAGCCACGCCGTGTATAGATATTATCCGCACAGAAACGCGCCTCGCCGTACCGTTCATTCCGTCTGGAAGAATGTAAAGCACGCAGTACAAGGCAGATTATACTTGTTTTATCAAACGGCTGATAAGTAAACGCAGCCGGGATAAAACTCTCTATTTATAATATTGCGCGTGTGCCTGTATGCATATTCTTAGGGATGAAACAAAAGTGATGCTAGCCCTTTTTGGAACCTTCGCATTGGACGCGAGGTTGCAGAACTGAAAAGAGTTCGTCAAGCCGCGCATCTGATAGGGAGTACAATGAGGCATTTTAAGTCAGCCCGGATTTCGCAGCGCTTGGTTGACCCAGTGGAGGAGACCAAAACATACTGAAGCCCTCTTTGGCCTCGCAATGCATGCTCTCGACAACGGGCACTTCATACCACAGAATAGGTGTATATATATATATATATATATATATATATATATATATATATAATTTGCCCTTAGACATATTTCGTGACCGGCCTTCGACTAGAGCCTTAATAGCCATATAAACGAGTTCCAGTCATGCGTGGATGGCACGCATAATTCGTCCAGGGTTATTAGCACTATTTCAATATGATGCGGCTACACCGGCCTCTGCAGCATGGTGCTAAATCTTTTTTGGCCTGCGTTATCCCGGCACAGCCTTTCTCGTCGTCCGAGTAAGCAGCACAGTTTTGTGCTATATGGTCTGTGGCCGTGGCTCCGGTCCGGCCGTGGCCTGGAATGTGAGACGTGGACGCCGATGAAGACATTTAAAGGAACGCAAGAGAGAAATATCAGGTTAAACTGAACTGTAAATGACGCTTCTGCAACTGCAAAACGGTCACTCTTATGTGGGAAGCCGGAAAAGACTCAACGACAAAAGGCAAGTGGCGACGCCCTCCCAAAGTTACTGCACCAGCTTTGCCGTGATATCATGGATTTTGAGCGCGTCTGCTAAGGCCCAGATATGCGTTTATCGTAACCGGAACCAAATACCGCACCTAGCAAGTTTCTATAGGTTTTTCTCGGCCAATACGATCAAAATACGAGAAAACAATTTTAAACCTATGGCGTCACAGCAATCACAGAGAAGCGGAAAAACACGCAGACGAAACATACAAAAGCAGGCCACAAGAAAACTGCGAACGCCCTCACCGCCCCCCTCCCATCCCGAGCTCTCCGAAACAGTGTCCTGTGTATGTTATGCAGCACTGCATAAGTACAAGAACTCCAAACTGAATTTCTTTGGCATTGTTGGCGTGTCCACTCTGATTATTTTTCAGAGCCGTGCCGCGAATCTACAGAAGATATACCGCACACTTCAAACATAACTTTGAGCTTTTTCGTCGACGCTGCGAATTCTTTGTGAAAGTTGATCAGTTTAGTTCTATACATTACCAAATTCTTAAATTGTCATGATTCACGAGTGTTTCTAAAGTCAAAAACCCCGCCTGGAAACTCTGCAAGACTCCACCAGCTATGAACAGCGAGGATGTTCGCTTTCCTCGATAAATTGGGAAACCCAGTTTTGAAACCCAGCCTAATTTCGAAACACAAATCGACAAACCATGCATGCAGTACGTTTCTAAGCATCCCTTCATCATGTCCTAACGTGCAGCACATTGCGAACATCACACGCAACCCGCCGCACACTTCGCAAGCGCTTTGGAAGATACCCCCTGTCGACCAATGTTGCTGGCGGACATGACCCACCACGTGACTATACGATGCCTTTTAGTGTTTGGGAGGAGGTCAGTAAACAAGCACGGTCACGGATGGGACGATGCCAATCACACTCCCCCCCCCCCCTTTTTTTTTTTTTTTTGGCAGGCCAACCGAAATGCGGATGCTTTGTGTTCCCCGTGACAGCAGCCACGGCGTCGTCGGAGAGGCACGTCTGGCACGCGGCCTCCATCCCAGCCTGGCGCCCGGAGACCTCCGATGGGGCGCCGCGCCACTTGCACGCGCAGACAGCACCGGACAGATTTTAATCGCGAGCTCTTCGCCACCTCGAGCACCATCTTTCCTTCTGAAGTGAACGCGTAGCCTTGTGGCGGAGTGGTAGGCAGAAGTCCTGTAGCTGATTGTTTGCCCGCTGGTATGAGTCGACGCTGCATGGCTGCAGCCCTCGCTCAACAATGCGGAATTCCTGCGTCGAAAAAAAAATTTTTTTTGTTCTTTTTAAATTGCTCAGAACTAAACATATTAAATAACAACATTTACTGGTGATGTATTTGCATTATACCGGAGGTAAGGGTGCGTAAAAACCTCGGTGGGTATCAACATATAGCATATACAACGCAGGCGAAGGTACAAGCGAACGAACAGGACAGACGCGGACAGATGCGTGTCTCGTCGGGCGCACTGTTCGCCACGTTGAACGCAAATGAGCTAGCACAGCTTTAGAACCCTCGTTTGGTGAGTGTGTGATCCGAAATTCCCGTCTACCTGGGGACGCGCGCCTTCTGGCGTCAGCTATATACAGGGTGTCCCAGCTAACGTTAGTCGAGCCATTCAAAGAAAATAATGATTTAAGAAACACGGTGCAAGTTACTATCTAAACGCTTTAACTGGTAGCTCAACAATATTGTTGACCTAACAAAAGCATTGAAAAACTAGGCAAATCCAAAAATTGTTGTGTGCGTTTCAATTTACCTTTATTTGTGTACCTGCTCAACAGTGGTATTCACTAAAATGTCGAGCGTGAGCAGCAGCAGCAGATGTATTGGCCACAAAACCTAAAGGCTTCGTCATTATCTCCTTAGTGCCCATGGGGATAATGCGAACGTTTTTTTCTTCCTTTTTTTAAGCAAGCTCTTATTTCTTAACTCCATAAATGTACATCTCAAGAACAAACATTGGCTTTGCCAAAGAAAGTGCCAGAGACCGGTTTTGGACCATACATTTACCTTTCACCACCTGGCAAAAAAATAATAATAATTTTGACCTACTCTATTTTTGACCTACTGACCTACTGACCTGACTAATTTTGACCTACTGTACAGTTTTTAGAGAAACCGATTAATATTGCAATTGGTATGTAGTTGAGCGAAGTAAAGTTGAACTTAAAGCAATAAAACCATTCTAGGTTAAGTCTTTCTTATCTTGCCAGTTAAAGGTTTAAGACGTATACGGTGTTAGGTCCTCACACCTCGGACGACTAAACAGGTCTTATATAATTGTATTTTGCACCGTAATTTTTATATCTCTTTCTTTCGTTCTTTTTTATTTTTTTATTGAACGGATCTTGACGAACGTTAGCTGGGACACAGGGTCTAGTCCTGAGGCACTTCGCGTGCGTTTACGGCCTGCAGTAGTCGGCGCGCAGCGTCTGTGTAGTGCAGTATACACTACTATACAAACAAGCGTACGTACCGCGCACTTGGGACTATTATGAGACTTTTTTGCGACAGGCGGCGCGACACCGCAGCTGGCACGTACAACCCCAGAAAGAAAAAAGCGCGTGCTTGGTGGTCACTGTTTGCGTCCATCGCTCCGATCGAGCCTCGTTCTGGCTAGGAGTACGAGCAGCCAAGCGAGCAGCCAAGCAAAACGCAAGAAGCTTCCCGCAGATCTGCGGTCCGCTTCTATTGTTTTGCAAGTGGCTCCATGCAATCTTGGCGCACTGGTGTGGAGAAACAAAACTGCCGCGGCATTGAAGTGTATGTGTGTGGCGAGGGCGGAAAAGGCGGGGGGGGGGGGGGGGGAGGAATAGAGCAGGTGTTATCACATCTCATTAGTGCGAGCGCAAGTACCACATGCGGACCGCTAAAACTAGGACAAAATTTAGAAGCCGGCGACGAAGTTGAAAGGATTCGCTGAGACGATTTCCTCGCTAAATTCTTATATTTTATCTGACTTCATTCCTTTAGCCATTCAAAATTTCTCAATAGTGATTCTTTTTAGACTCGGATAATTTTTTTTCCTAAATCACCCGATTCTTGGCCACTCCTTCATAGTGGGTATGAGCCACTCTCGAAGGCAAGCAAGCAAGCAAGGGTACACACCGTCGAAATATTACGCTGTTGACCAGTCGTGGACACTGGGCGCAGTTCAACGGGAGCGGCACGCACAATCTTTTAAGCCGAAATTCTTCCGGCTGGAAGTGTTACTCATTCACCAGTTTGGCCACGTTCCACTCTTCTGTGGGCTTCTAACTTTCGTCGCTCATTTACAGCGACGGAACGTGAACAAGGAATGACAGAAAAAGAAAGAAAATTTATTGCTAAAAAAAAAAAAAAGTCATATTTAGCAGCCCCGAGTAAATAACTGCGCTAACCAGCTCTACTACAATGCACCCCGTTCGCTTGATCTAGTAACACCAATCATACAACCGAGCGAGTGTTTTTCATAAGCACTGCTCAAGATTGGTCTTCACCTGAACGCGGCATCCTTTAAAAAGCTCAATAACTGTTGTGACTTGGCGCCCCTGCAAGCGATCGTGATTCCTCCTAAGTGGCGATTCAGTTTATATTGGTTACATCATGAGGTTTTTAGTTCTCCGGTCTGTCAAATGGTCAGGAACAACTCCTCCAAAGATGGACACCTCAATAACGGAGCATACCGGAGAAATTGTGACGGCCGATAATTTTTGTGCGGGGACTTTTGTTTGAACGCAGCCGGTGTTTGTACCGTTCAGATACGCTGGAGCTCGGAGGTGAGCATTGAGGCAGCCAACACTGCGATGTTGTAAATCTGTCATGGAGTCGGCCAATACATTTCTTCACTCTCGATCCGCTTGATGGCCTAACACATTTGCTCACTTGACAGTACTTTTCACGTTTAATTTTAATCCCAATTTCGGGTGAGAACAAGTGAAATTTAAACGAAAATCTTCTCTTTTTTGGCGGGCAATCCAATGCGGTGGTGGAGTATCGCGGCTGTTTATTTCCTGGTGAACTAAAGTGAAGAAAGAACCGAAGAACTATTTTGAGCATTGCTTAGATAAATTTGGAGGCATAAAATTAATTTAGAGTACAATCAGCAATTTTGAGAAGGATCCAATTTCGTGGGTTCTGCGCCTTTCTTAATCTATACTTCACTGACCTGGCAGTTTCGCGATCTTGGGCCAGCGTTGACTGGATAGGAGAAGACAACGAGGCGCGCTGTTCATTGCGTAATCTACCCGATATGCCGTACTTTTAGGCATATAACATAAAAAAGAAATAAAAAAAGTTTGTATTTTTATGCTACCTTAAATGTGACACGTACAGAAAGCATTTTGTAGAGCGCAGTAAGGCTGTAAAGCAATGTTTTTTTTTTCTTTCTTTTTTTAAAAATCGAAACTGGAATCGACGACGAGGAGGGGCGTTGCTTGCTCAGTTGGGCATTTATATACATTTAGGGCTTAATTTCAAACGCGAAAGAGGGAATGATGCATCTTTTTTTTTTTTTTTTCGGCGCGCTATATATAATGTGACCCGTTAAACTCGTTTTGTTAACTTGGAGGGTAAGCCCATAACGCAGCTTTTCTTCTTCGCACATGCAATTCGATTGGGGAGTAGCGGTAGAGCACTCGCTTCAGAGACGTGAGGGTTCTTGGTTCGGAGCCGCGTGAAGTCATGAATATTTTCTTACTTTATTTCCGTTTCTGAGGCACCGAGAGTGATGTCACAGGGATACCTCGATAGCTAGCGCATAACTGCTTATCGCATCAAGTAAAGTGCAAAGAGGCTGGCTTGGGCTGCATTCCCGAAGCTGCAGGAGAGGGAAATAAACAGGAGCACGACAGGTGGCGATGAGAAGACTGGAAAGAGGCGAAATGCATGACGAGCGGGTCGACTTAAAAACCTGGCGCGTTCAAGCACGTGCTCCTGAAGAAAAGCCTGGATGGTCTGAAAACTATAGATTTACTGTCTCTCCGAAGGTTCTGAAGCAGTTACTTTGTCGAGACGTATATGAGCGTAGCAGCCAGTGTGAAGCCAGCTTTCATAAAGGTTCTTGTTGGTCGCGGGCGGTCGTCTTCCGCAATCTCATTGACCGGCGTATTTTTCACGGTTCTATACACATCAAATCACGGGTTTGAGCCCCTATAAAGAAACATTTCTCTTACGCGCGTATACACGCTGCATGGTTAGCAGAGCGCGGCATGCCGTTGCGTGATCTGAAATGTGGGCGAACTTTCCGTTCAAACCAGGTGAAGCATGCGCCTTGAATATGCGATTTTTATTTCTACAATGTTGCATAAATTCCTTGACCCTGTAATAGCCAAGCATAGTTCCACGTCAAGGAGGAGGAGGAATAAACATTTATTGCGGAACCAGCACTTTAAGATGGCCGGGCCTAAGCCTCCCATGAGGGGACGTCGAGGGTTTGCCTCGCCGCCGCCTCACGGGCGTGCTGGGTCGCCCAGGTTTGGTCGTCGAGGGCGGAGCTCCGCAGAGCCTCACGCAACCTCTACGAGAGGGTCGTGGTGTTAATGTGTGTTTACTGTGCTGGGCACTCCCACAGCATACGCGGAAGCGTAGCCGGGTGAGTGCCACAGCACCGGCAGTTGGGGGTATTGTAAACTTCAGGGAATATAAGGTGGAGGTGGGCGGGTGAAGGGTACGTATTTGTTTGTAGCAGACGCAGGGTGGTAGCCTGTGCCCGGCTGAAATTGGGGTGAGGTGGGGGGAAGGTTCGGCGACTAAGGTAAAATGCCTTAACGAGATCGTTGTAAGTAGTCAGACTGTCCCTGGTGTCCAACTCGTCTCCAGTGTCTCCGGCGCGGTTGACAAGTCCTCGCGCAATGGAGTGGGTGACCTCGTTGAGGTTGGGGAGGTGTGGGTGGACAGTGCCCGCGTGGGCCGGGATCCATGTCAGGGAGATCATGCTTTCTTTAGAGTGTGGTACCTGGCGGAGGATACGAAGAGCTTGAGGAGAAATACGGCCTTTGCTGAAGTTAGTGACGGCTGAGCGAGAGTCACACACGATGGTGTGACAGGTGGGATCTAGAGTGGCCAGGGCGATGGCCACTTCTTCAGCCGTTTCGGCAGGGGGGGTAGTGACGCTGGAGGCGTGGTGTAGGACTCCATCGCGTGTGGCGCTGGCCACAAATCGTGTGCCATGGGAATATTGGGCTGCATCAACAAATGTAACGCCAGGTACACGAGCAAAGGCTTTTATGATTGCTGCGGCCCGAGCTTGGCGCCGGGCCCTGTTATATTCAGGGTGCATATTTCTAGGAATGGGGTCTGCGTGGATCCAGCTACGGATGTCAGTCGGGATCGATTGTTTGGGGCCCTGCTGCTGATGGTAAGTAAAGCCAAGCGTAGATAGAATAAAGCGTCCCGTTTCAGTAAGGGTGAGCCGTTCAAGCTGAGAGCGTTGTTGTACGGTATTCAGGGAAGCTCTTCATATCCTCCGCCAGGAACCACACTCTAAAGAAAGCATGATCTCCCTGAATACGTCAAGGAAAGTTAAAATAATTTGTTCAGCTTTATTTCTGGTCATGAAGTACCAGTACATTTGCACAAAAATCAACAATAAAATTTATTTGAGGAAAACTTTAATTTGCACAGCAGTTAATTAACGAGTCATTGATTTTCTATGCTATCCTTAACTGAAAATTTGGTCCAGCGTATCAAAAATGCAACGATAGGCTTAGGCTATGAGTTAAGTTTCCTGCGCTTAAATCACAATTTTGAGTTATCATACTGAGCGTACAGCATAAATGATACGTTGTGCATTACAGGGAGCGACCTGCATGAAATATATATAGCTACAAGATAGCACTATTCGAAGTTTTTCACTTTTCGAATTGATTCGCATGCGACCAGGAAACGTCGAATCGAATGCGAAAAAATTTCCCGAGAACTTATTAAAGATAACAAAGATGGTGGCTGGAAAAACGGTAGATAAATCCCGTTCATGACCTCCAGTGTTATTTGCAAGTTATTTGCAAATGGGCAGCTTGCAAATGGTCAAAACTCTGACAGTCCTCACAATTTCTGTGATCAAAACAGTGATAACAGTACAGAAAAAAAGGATCCTTATACGACTATCTATGCATCTATTCTGTAGATGCATGTATGCAGACGGTTACATTGGTTACATACTAATGTATGGCTCAAGTTGACCGTTTGAATCTTTAAGTAAAGAGACGAAGCAGGTTACAGTGTCATGCATCACGTTAGTGACGTAAGCATATAATGAGCTGTTTGCTGCGTGTGATCTGTTTTCATGCGTAAGTTTGCTCCCCTGAGCTTCTCGCTAATGCATCTTCCTAATTGGCGCATGTACTTGCCACCACATGACAGGGCGATGCTGTAAACGACATTCTAGTGCTGCATTCAACGAACACACCTTCTTGTACCTGACCTGCAAGAGCCTGCTGTTCAGCACGGTATTCTTCCGCGCGGTATCAGATGGAAAGATATATCAAAATGAGGCGTTCGAAATGCACCATACGGATAGATACGGAAGCAAGCCATCCATTCATAGCTATCCATAGCTCTTGAATGTTAAAAAAAAGCGGGAAAAATAAAAACGTCATTAGCACACATGTGGACGAGGGGTGCCCACCCAAGGGTCATCAGCGTATTTACCAGGGGGGGGGGACTATGCCATTGCATGTGCTACTCCTGACCTTGTCGATTTCATTTTCAGGCTGTTTTCTAAATAAGAGCTACACTATTACTTGCTACCATGCAGGAGCAAGAACAGCAGATATTTCATATTTTGCGAAAGTGATGGCCACTTTTTGGTGACGTATTCCGAAAATTTGCTCTGTGTAGGTTTCTTTTTTGCTATGAACACAGTTACTGCACTTTCTCTCCTATTTTTATGCGTTATACACGGCATTTACTCGATTTCCACCGGTATCCTCGGTACACGCTATGCGGGGCACGTTGTTTCTATTTATTCGAAGTACGAAGCAATGTTCTGAGTGACGAGAGAAATGTTTATTCTGTGTAGGTTCATTACAGCCTTTGTATAAACTACTCATGGAAGCCTTCAACGGTGTCATACTGCCGCTAATCGAAATGTTTCCCAAACTCCTAAAACAACAGCACGAGTTACTGTTGAAACTCCGTGAAAATAGGGAGATTTTTAAGCGGAATGCGTTGCGAAGCTTCTTTATATGTTTTGTGGCTGTAAGGACAAGTTAATGGGTGATATGTAGGTGAAGTTCGAAATAGATGGGTAATTGGGACTTTCGCAGTAAATTACGCATACGTACTCTAGAGTGTTATGAGCGTGTCTAACCAGCGGAGAGTAATTGAGCCCGCTGTCATGGCAGAACTATAAAAGTCAGCAAGACCAAATTTAGCGAAAATTGGTGCTATGGAAACTCTCTGTGCGAAGCTAAATGCGATTGGATCAAACAGAGCCTTCTAAAAACGTTCTTATTCAAGTGTTAGAGCGTGTGAAATGGCAGCTATCAGCTATATGCTTCCCAGTGTCCCGACATAGCTGTAGATTACAGCAGGTTTATATCTGTGAGGCACTCATTGCCTTTTGTCTCTGTATCATCTTGAGATTTTATATAGGTGCAAGAGATAAATGCAAATAATATTTCGGGACTGCATGATTCACCATGTGTGATTCATAAATAGGCCTATGTCGGTTAAATAGAAAAATCATATATATATATATATATATATATATATATATATATATATATATATATTACAAATTACTTTTAACAATAGGTGAACGAGCCTGGAAATACGGCTGTCAGTGATTTTTCTATTTTTCTATTTAACCGACATAGGCCTATTTATGAATCACACATGGTGAATCATGGAGTCCCGAAATATTTGCATTTATCTCTTGCACCTATATATATATATATATATATATATATATATATATATATATATATATATATGTATAGAGAGAGAGAGAGAGGTGAGATCAGATCGCTTGCCGTTTGCCCTCCCACTCGAGAAATAGTTGGCACGCCACGGACAACTGTTGAAGTTATTCGCATCACTTACGTTTTAATATGCGCGCGTGTTACCGTCTCTGAAATTTTCATCTTTTTCTTCGAATTCTGTATACTTAAGGCAAATGCTCTGACGAAAAATAAAGCAGTTGTAATTTCGCGCATCACCTTGTCTTAGTTACTGGGTTGCTAAATTGTCCTCTGTTATAGGCTAAAAAGCCGCGCGCCTAGCTTTAATGCACGAAGCTTGGGTGTACTGCGTCCGTCTGCCCTTTCTGTTACACCGTCGTCGTCTTGCTGTCATCGTCATCGTGTTGCCGTCGTCAGTCCCCAAGAAATACGATACTTCGCCCAACACCGCCACTGGGGATCGAACACGAGCCCGGGCGCCAATGAGCAGTTGGTAGCAGGACGAGCTAACCACGTGTAATGTACTATCGCGCAGCTTCGAAGCTTGGCAGTGTGGTTTTGTGCGCCACGCATACTTGGACAGTGGCGTGTCTGTGCATGTATTTCCGAGGACACAGCAGGCGATAGTCTATAGCGGGCGATGTTTAAGCCCAACGCATCGTCAGGACAACGAGCCTTCCGGTTGTTTATGTTCTCGCTGCTGCATATATATTGTCAGAGCTGGCGTAAACAGGATCGGCGGTCTGGAAAACGAGCGTACGACAGCGGATGCTCACGTGTGAGGGCGGGAGAGTCGGCGGCGGTGGTTCTGCTGCAACACGAGTCGGCAGCTCAGCGTGCCAGCGCAGAACAGCCAAACAATTGGCGATGCACAGTTCCTTGCGCATTCCTTCTGCGTGGTGTCTCGTCTTCAAGAGCAGAGCGGCCCTGGCCGTGGGAAAGACGTTCGCATCCATGGTGTTTGCGAGGGCGACTAGACTGACGCGTTCACGAGGGCGCTTCGTGGAGGCGCCATTTACGGCGATGTCGAAGGGGCGAGTCCTCATGGATGCGTCCTCCTTTCGTGTTGATTGTTAATGTACCAGCGACTTCCAGGTGCAGGCTCAAACGATTTTGTGGACAGCCACTAATTGTTTCTGAAAACGGAGTAAGCCGGTGCTACAGTGGCGGATATCCCGTCAAGCTCTTTGTCCGCTGGAGCAGACAACAATGTTAGTGACCTGTAGAAATCATTGGATCCTGTATAAAGGAGCCAATGATTTCTGCCGAGCGTGGCGTCGGAAAGACTATATTGATAAGTCTGGGGCCAATGAACAATTTCTTGGATAGGAGAACTATCAGTTGATTGAATACTAGTACAGTGATCAGGAACGAATATTTAGTCGGATGCTATTATATACTAATACGAATTTACTAATACAGCTCAGCCTTTCTTTCTTTTTAGTGTCTCTTTAAATATGAGAATATCTGAGGTGTGGGGAGGAAGAAAAAAAATGTCACAGTTTCTCCCTATAGGGGCGAAGCAATGAATGCGATAGCAACACAGCAATGTCATACGAAGTAAGGTGAGCGGCTTTGGTAGCAATATGAATTATAGTAAACATGAGCTGATTAAGTAAGCAGGTGTGCTGCAGCGTAAGTAGACCAACATGAAGAGAGACTCGATGACCACGAGAAGGCGCGTGTGAAACGGTGGTGTTCATGAGAAGCGCTTCCCGTGGGCAGCGCGTGCGAAGGGACACACCTGTAGCGCTGCACTGCCGATCCGGGCAGCATTGCATGTGTAGCGTGCGTTGGAAAATGTGGCCCGACTATTACTAACTGAATGAACAAGCGTGGTGTGAGCGCGCACAAACACGAATAGATCACACTGAATGACTGCAGACAACGACTGTCAAAACGCTGGCAGCAAGCATACGCCGCAGCGGGCGAAGGTACGTGCGGTCTATCGCTTCAACGGAAACTGAGCGGCGAATGCACGGCGCATAAAGTATAAACCGCATGCACGCGATCTTGCGCGCGACAGCGACAAGCGACGCGATGGAGATGGAGATGGCTGTCGCGGTCGCTCGTCGCCTACAAGTCGAACCGCATGCGAGCGACAACTTTGAGCGACGTCTCCCCGGTGTTGCTGGTATGAGGGCAGCAAATACTCGCCGAAACTGGCGTGACGCTTGCTTTATTAATTTAAGTTGATGTGTGTTAGTGTAAAGAGCAGCATAAATATTTCTAAAGGTCTTGCACTACGTTATTATCCTTGCACGTATCAAAATCTAGTCGTTTGCTCGTTCCGTGCGACAATCGGTAGTGCTTGACTGATGTGTATCCAGTTCCGGCTTCGCGCTATTGGCTAGTCGCTCATAGCACTTCCGGGCGACGAGCGACGAATTCTAGATTTCTAGAACCGAGCGATTGAGCGAAAAGACCGAGCGATCTGTTCGCGCGACGGCCCGTTTCGTCGCTCGAAGCCGTCGCTCGTCGCCGTCGCGCACAAAATCGCGTGAATGCGGTTTGTGCTTAAAGGTCAGAGCCGTGTGGAGATAAGAGACGGTGCGGACGAGCGACGAGCGCGGTTGTTGGCAGAGTAGAAGTGCGCCCCCCCCCCCCCCCCCCCCGCTCCCTCCGGCGCTGGCTTCCTGCTTCCTTGCTTGCGCGTGGGAGATGAGTGCGTTCGCTCTCCGTGATAGCGCGCGTCCCCGCACGCTTCCGCTCGGGCATACGGCGCGCGGCGAAGATTTTATCTATAGGGAACCTCACGGCGACGGCGACGCCGACGGCAGAAATCCGGTTGAAGTGTCCATATAATTGCTATCGCAATAAAAAACAAGAAAGCTGTCAGGGAGCACATGGCGTTACGTACGTATAAGAGGCTCATATATATATAGGCTCATATATAGGCTCATATGTATACTTAGGGTGTTGAGCGAATCGCAAAGTAGTAGTTCTTGAGCATATGGCGGAGCAGAGTCGAATATTTTTGTCTTCTTTCTTTTTCAAGAACAAATCTTGTCGCTAGAAAGTTACAGAGACACTTACGTGTCCTTACGTGCATTGAATGCGAAAACATTCTGACTCTTCCGCGCGATAATTTTCACTTGGTCATGTGCATGAATTGGTCCAAGTCAGTTTATTGGGTGGGGGCCACCCAAACTTTGGGGGTGGGCCAAGTCAATTTTGGGAGTGGGCAAGGTCGGGTTTGAACGTGGGTCAACTCAATTTTTATTGGGCAGTCAATTTTTTGAGTGTGGGCCATGGCGTCCGTTCGACGCTGTGGCTGTTCACTGTGGGATTTCGCAGCTCGGCCCGCAGCAGGTCCAGCGCCGGGAACGTGACATCATCAGTTGGTCACGTGGGTTTTTGTACCATCGGGTGTTAACGCCGGGCGCTCGCCGGATCTTCTGCTTCATGGGGCATGGGGCGTGATGGGTTTTCGCATTAAAACCGACATGGGAACATTCACAATTGAGAGCAGTCTCAAGAACTAGCAAACAAGTAATGCGGTCTGTCAGCCACGCTCGATGGAAAGAAAGAAAGAAAGAAAGAAAGAAAGAAAGAAAGAAAGAAAGAAAGAAAGAAAGAAAGAAAGAAAGAAAGAAAGAAAGAAAGAAAATACAACCTCCAGTAATTACCCTTCATGGCCGGTACGTACTCGCCACCGGTAAACGGTAAATATCTTGCAGCATGTAGCGTGACGATCTTTTTCAATCACCAGTCTGTACAAAATGGGATCTAAGCATTTTGCTCTGCCTCGCTTCCCGGCTCCCACGCGCATCGCGCTCTGTAGTTGTCACCGGGTGGGCAGCTATCGGTGCCCGTGATGGGTTTCTCGCGAGCAAAGGCGTCGTGCAACGAGACGATGCAGTTGGGAAACCATCATGATCTGATCCACTGACGTCTGCGGACGAGCTTGATCAAAGAGCAAAGGCGCGACCAACGGATACCAAAACACGTGAAAGCGTGGTCGGTCGGCGCAGAGGAAAAGTCGCGTGATGGTCTGACGTTCAATGCAGGCGCACCCGCGAAGCCTCCTTTGAAGCTCTCGCAAATGAGTTCTGCTTCACCCCCCCCCCCCCCCCCCCCTAGCTCAAGCAGGAAGTGGATCGGTCACGTGACGGTCGACATACATCTACAGCGGAGATCACGGCGGGGAGACTTCCTTGGTCGCACAGCGCTGACGAGCGCCTCCGCAGTTCTGTCTCGTTCGCAACCTCAGGAAACAGGACGGAGCGGCATCTCCTGCTTTAGGCTTCTCCTGTGGGAGACATCCATCAATCGTACGCCACCGATTAGGACACAAGGCCACGCAGTTCCATAGCATTTAGACATGAACCCAAGCTTTGACTGTAGTGGATCGCACAGTTTCGTAAGCTGCGCCGTACCTTTATATGACATAAATGATGACATGGTGTCGCACCGGTTATCTACCCTACGCATTACATGGCCTGCCCAGCTCCATTTCTTTCTCTTGGTGTCAACTAGAATATCCGCTATGTTCGCTTGCTCTCTGATCCACACCGCTCTCTTCCTGTCTCTTAACGTTAGGCCTAACATTTTTCGTCCCATCGCTCTTTGTACGGTCCCTAACTTGTTCTCGAGCTTCTTTGTTAGCCTCCACGTTTCTGCCCCAAATGTTAGCACCGGTAGAATGCAATGATTATACACTTTTCTTTTCAACGACAGTGGTAATCTCCCAGTCAGGATTTGGTAATGCCTGCCGTATGCACTTCAGCCCAACTTTATTCTTTTATTAATTTCTTTCCCATGATCAGGGTCCCCTGTGAGTAATCGACCTAGATAAACGTACTCCTGTACAGACTCTCCAAAGTACATATACTTTCTCTCTTCTGTATACAGGCTCTATAGAGGCTGACTGACGATCCTGAATTCTTGTTCTCTTGCCAGGCTGTTGAACAGTATCTTTGTCTTCTGCATAATAATCTTAATCCCCACTTTGTCGTTTAATGTCCTCAATCATTTGTTGTAATTCGTCCCCATTGTTGCTGAATAGGACAATGTCATCTGCAAACCGAAGGTTGCTGAGATATTAGCCGTTGATCCTGACCCCTAAGCCTTCCCAGTTTAATGGGTTGAATACTTCTAAGCATGCAGTGAATAACATTGGAGAGAGTGTGTCTCCTTGCCTGACCCCTTTCTTGATAGATAACTTTCTACTTTTCTTGTGGAGAACCAAGGTAGCTGTGGAATCTTTGTAGATATTCGCCAAGATATTCACGTATGCCTCCCATACTCCTTGATTATGCAATGCCTCTATGACTGCTGGTACTGAATCAAATGCCTTTTCATAATCTATGAAAACCAGTTAGAGAAGTTGATTGTACTCCGCAGATTTCTCGATTACCCGATTGATGACATGGATGTGACACGGTGGACCATTAGAGTTACAGAATGGGTGCCAAGAGAAATGAAGGGCAGTCGAGGACGGCAGAAAACTAGGTGGGGTGAAGAAATTAGGAAATTTGCAGGTGGAAATTGTAATCACCTATAGAGCAAGACAGGGGTAATAGGAGATCGCAGGGAGAGGGCTTTGTCCTGCAGCGGACATAAATATTGGCTGCTGCTGCTGCTGCTGCTGCTGCTGCTGCTGCTGCTGCTGCTGCTGATGATGATGATGATGATGATGATGGTGTCGCGCTGGTCTTGACCATGATTACAAAACGAGATAGAGAGGAAACGCAGGGAGATTAACCAGATGAAAATTCCCGGTTTGCTACCCTGTACAGAGGGGTGGGGTGGGGTGGAGGGATTGGAAACAAAGATATCAGGAGATTTACGGCCTAAACAGTTTAAATTCCCGGTTAATTTTAGCGGTTGAATAACGGAACAGAACAGCAGTCCTCAATACATTCATGATATGGGGGTTTTCGTAGAATGCCCCCCATCAATAGCCGCTCTAATTCAATGTGCAACAAAGTCAGTTCTGCATAAAATGCACAAAAAATGACTCACTCAAACGCAGAGGCTGCACGATAAAGTGTGCTTCTTATATTTGAACACATTATGCACAAAATAATGTCGTTCTTGGTGAAGTCGAGAGCATTGTGCAGGCGGGATTACCCACTTTAGAGACGGCACTCGATGCACGTGACGCGATTTGAGTTGGGACACTGCAATAGAACAATTTTAATGTAACGGTGCAATGTGACCCGAACACGGAAGAAATGCATGGTAAGTGGCTTTCCAACACACGCACAATGTAACGGTGCAATGTGACCCGAACACGGAAGAAATGCATGGTAAGTGGCTTTCCAACACACACACAATGTAACGGTGCAATGTGACCCGAACACGGAAGAAATGCATGGTAAGTGGCTTTCCAACCACGCACGCCGCACGCCACCGCACGCACGCACGCACGCACGCACGCACGCACGCACACGCACGCACGCACGCACGCACGCACACACGCACGCACGCACACACACACGCACACACACACACACACACACACACACACACACACCACACACACACACACACACACACACACACACACACACACACACACACACACACACACACACACACACACACACTTCCTTATTAAAGCGGGAATTGGAACCAGGTGCCCAATTCACAAATATTTTCGTTCGTGATAGCTCTTCGTTATTTGCCGATCGCCGATTTTACCGTATGTACCAGTATTTAGCGATATACTGGAATCTATGTGAAACGAAGGTTTAGTGAAATGGCTATACAACAAAATGGCGATGTGTACAATGGTGTTTTCTTTCATCCGATGCAAAATGTAATCTCATGAAATCTATAGTTTATCCCCGCAAAGGTCGCAACTTTGTTGTCATGCAATTTTTATGTTTACGCACTGCGTCGTTCACAAGCTTTGCCGAAATGCAAACTCGAAGTCAGGCGGATGCAATATATATGTGTGAGACGTCTACACAGCGCTGTTCCGAGGACGAAGGCGTTGTGCGACGCTTGTCGAGGGAAGAATGGTGATGACAGCTGTATGCCCAGAGAACTACGACACACATCTAAATATATGTTTCGAAGAAGTCGTTGAATATACTAGAGCTCTTGGTCTTTTTTAAATATTGGTCCAAGTTAACTGGGACACTCGGTATATAACACGCTATTCTATCGAGAGGTCGGTCGGTACGAAATACCTACTCTTATAAGCCAACATTATAGATGCAGGTTTTATGCAGGTTTTTTTTTTTTTATTGCGCAGAGAAAAGATGAGCTCATTGGCACTGCTTTATCGGTCAGCATGCAGGGCTAATTTAAGCCAGTTAGCTGGAGCGAGCGTGCGGTGCACACACGGCCTTCATATACCGAGTGGTCTGCTTTAATAAAAAAACAGATTTAAAAAAATAGATTTAACCAATGTGATGATGATTTCTTCGTTATTCGTTCTTTACGAACGGCGGACATTAGGTAGGCGATTAGGCGTCGCACTCCGTTTGCTAACCAACATAGATTTGTTAATTATTTTTAATTACTGGTTTTAACGCCAGTGTTTCAATGGGCGCGCAAACAGCGCGGGAAGCCCTGCCCGCGTTAGTGTCGACGCTGTCATGACGCAGAGCACCTTGCTGCGATGGCCTGCTGAGGTGTCGACTTTCTCGTCGCGTGTTTGTACCGCAGGCGACGGTATAGCCGGTAGGTCGCCGAGAAATGATCTTCGGGAAATAAATTGATAAGAGGCGCGCGCAGGGTGGTCAACCCGTTGGCGTGAAGAAACAAAACGAGGCCCGAAGCATTACGTAGGCATTGTTCCCGGCACTCTTCGTGCGCCCAGTTTCGGTATTGAAGCGGTAAAAGGTTAATTGTCGTCGACGAGTATATTCCCAGCCGATTGTGTTCTTAAAATTGCGTAAATTGCATTTGCTTGATGTGGCGTCCACCTCCAGTACTACCACTGCAACTTTGGCGCTAAATCCAGTAATTAAAATTTTAATTAACCAGTCTTGGTTAATTAGCGATCGGATTGCAACGGCTGCTCGACCATCTAGTGTCCGCCGTGCTGAAAGAACTAATGGTGAAGAAAGCATAATCGCATCGGTGAAATCATATTTAAATGTTACCATTAAAATAGCTACCTCGGGACCCGTCATGGTTGCTTAATTGGTGGCTATGATGTCGGGCTGCTAAGCACGAGGTCGTGCGATCAAATCCCGATGGGGGCGAAATACGAAAACACCCGTCTACTTAGATTTAGGTGCACGCTATAGAACCCCAGGTGGTCCAAATTATTCCGGAGTCCCGCATTACGGTGTGCCTCATAGTCAAATCGTGGTTTTGGTACGTAAAACCCCACAATTTATTTTAAATTTTAGATACCCCGGTATATTATCATCATCAGCAGCAGACAATTTTAACGCGATAGCGTTAAGGGCCCCATGTCGCAGAAAATCCGGTGTCGGCATGGATGTCGGCGTCCGTAGCGGAGAAAATCATCCCGAACCAACCCGACCGCGCAGGCCCTCCGCATGGCGCAAGGTGTCAGTGAACAAAAATTGAATTTCTCACAGTGAAATGCGTCAGCAAAATGGCAAAGTACGACTTAACCACAACCGACGCACATGGTGGCGTTGGACTTTTATTTGAATGTACGAGAAAATATAATTATGTTACGAGGAAACTCAAACACAAACCCGTTTTGTCAGCATTTATGCCATACCAACAGCGGCGTGCTCGGGTAGGCTACTTGCGAAAATCTTATCCAGATGGTGCTCGCAAGTAAAACGTCACAGCTGGGTACCGACGGACACAACGAAGATATGCGAGTGAGGATCGTGATTTTGTTAAGGATAATGGCCCTTTGTAATCCTTTTCATTTTCACAGAGAAGTTGCTTGTATATGTTGGCGTGCCTTTTCTAGTGATTATAAGGCTGCAGTATGGTGTGACCGCCGTGTTTGACTTGTTGCAACGGCGTAGGTTTATTCTAGACGTTTGTGAATGGAGCTTTTTTTGTTAGCTAGAAGTATTGGGGCACTTGTAAACTCGTTTATCCTGGATACGCGATCGATGATAGTACCTACCTGGTCGATTTTTTTTTCAGCAAAAATTAAACAAGCACAAAGCATCACTCAGTCGGAAGAGAGTGATGAGAGAAGCGACTTCATTCTCGACTTAGAGGAAGTTTCTTCTCTTGGGGAAGGTGTGCTCGCCCACTTGGCAGGCTTTTTGTTGAAATCGATTATCCGCACTGGGGAACACTGCTCTGTGTGCATGCTAGCGGCTGAAGAACCTGGACAGGAACACCACCTTGATCAACTAAATGAATATGTCCAAGGCGGCAAATTTTAATTCATGCAAGCAGACAAATTCTGGACTTTGGTTTTTAATGTGAAGGTGTTCTCAAGTCTTTTGCTGAAGCTCAAGATCTGAGCTGTCTGAGAAACACCATTGAAAGCACTGAAGGAAAATATTGGAAAGAACGTAACCTTGCCAGAAAACCCATGTTATCATCACAAAGATGTGAATGGAAAACTTCTTGAGCGATTTATGTCCACACATCTCCGCATCTATCTGCGATGGCTTAACACGCCTGAAAAGGCAACTGAGTGTTATGCTAGCAAGACTGTACCAGGTACGAGCGTGCAGTAGGGCAACCACATTTTAACCAGATAACCTCGCTGAGAGCTTATAAAGTGGATTACATAGTGCTTACTTTTGTAAATAAATTGTGTTTGAGTGTTGAAAACTGTTCTCAATGCATTTTTCTTCAGCAGGCACCTGAACTGCTGCAGGCCTACTCACGCGACGTCTCCTAATTTTTCTCCCAGTTTCATAAATATGACGGGAAAACCCTAAGAAGCAAGATTACTATTAAAAGAGCTTCAAACTTAACATTTCATCAAGTGTGCAATTCCAGTAACATTTGTGGGTCGCTACCAGTGAAATTAGTAAATAAGAAAGGGGGTAACCTCGCAAACAAATCGTGCTACCTTCAGGTTGCGATACACGTGAGAAATGTCGGACAACCTCTTTTGAAACGAGCACTCTATGCAAGCAAACTGTTTATCAGATTGTAAAACAGAAAATCTGCATTTAAATCGCGTCGGCATCGCCCTTAGCACGCCCGCTATTTGCCCTTCTTTGCCCATTCTTTCTGCCCAATGGTTAATCTGCAGCCGCCACACGCCCAGCGCCTCCGTATTGGAAAGAACCAAGATGGCGCCTAAAAGCGTGGGTGTCCCCACCCTGATAGCGGCGCTGGGCATCGAGGCACCCTACGGCAGGTCAAATTGGGACTTGCCTTGCCTAATGCGTTTTGGACACGAGCGCGCGTCGGGACAACAGCAAACAATTAATAAAATAATGAAAAAAGGTGCTAGGGCCTTCACATTTGAATATAAGACGACTTATATTGCCCCTGCAAAAACGTCTTCCCAGCAATGCACTTATGTTTAAAAGTGAAGCCGACTTTAAGGGGATCGGTGTAAGCTTGGTCTTTGTAAGCTGGCTTTCCCACGTTCTGTGTTGCATTGAAGCCCTATTCAAAGAAAAATGCGATGCGAACGGGGCCCGATAACGCTATCGCGTTCCAATCTTAAAGGCGAAGCTTAGGCGTCCTCCAATTTTTTATGTCCTCTGCGGGACGAAAGCCTTTCCAAGCGATCTCCAATTACCCCTGTGTTGCGTTAGCTGATTCCAATTTGCGCCTGCAACTTTCCTAATATCATCATCCCACCTAATGTTCTGCCATCCTCGACTGCGCTTCCCTACCCTTGGTACCCATTCTGTAACTCTAATGGTCCACCACATATCTGCCTTATGCATTACATGTCCTACCAAGCTCCATTACTTAGAGCGCAGCTCTTAGGCACCCGTTCTTGTGTTGAGCGCCGGCGTCCCATCGGCGTCTCTCGGCGTAACCGAACGAACGATCACAGCGAAGGATGAAAGAGGCAACGCGGAGCGCAGTGAGGGATGAAAGACAGCGATAGCGAATATAACGCGAGGAGGAAAGCGGAGGAGGAGGGTGCAGAGCGATTACAAGACGAAAAGCGGAGAAGGAGGGTATGGCGAAAGCGTGAGAAGAAAAGCGTACTGCCGCGCAAGACATGTTCTGCGGCGACGATCGCTACGAGATAGCGCCAGAGTAGCACGTGTCGTCTGTTGAATAATGACACCATCGATAAGGCATGCGGCGACCGCGTCCACCGATACCATCATCATTATCAGCCTATATTTATGTCCACTGCAGGAAGAAGGCCTCTCCCTGCGATCTCCAATTACCCCTGCTGATTCTAACTGCGCCTGCAAATTTCCTAACTTCATTGCCCCACCTAGTTTTCTACCGTCCTCGACGGCGCTTCCCTTCCTTTGGTATCCATTCTGTAACTCTAATGGTCCACCGGTTTTCTATCATACGCATTAGATGGCCTGCCCAGCTCCATTTTTTTCTCTTAATGTCAACTAGAATATCGGCTATCCCCGTCTTCTCTCTGATCCACACCACTCCCTTCCTGTCTCTTAACGTTAGGCCGAATATTTATCGTTTCATCGCTCTTTATGCGGTCCTTCACTTGTTCTCGAGATTCTTTGCTAACCTCCAAGTTTCTGCCACATATGTTAGCACCGGTAGAATGAAATGATTCTACGTTTTTCTTTTCAACGACAGTGGTAAGCTCCCAGTCATCATTTGGTAATGCCTGCCGTATGTACTCCAGCCCAATTTTATTCTTCTATAAGTTTCCTTCTCATGATCAGGGTCCCCTGTGAGTAATTGACCTAGATTACAGACTCCGGAGGCTGACTGGTGATCCTGAATTCTCGTTCCCTTGCCAGGCTATTGAACATTATCTTTGTCTTCTGCATATTAATCTTCATTCCCACTCTTACACTTTCTCGCTTAAGGTCCTCAATCACGTGTTGTAATTCGTCCCCATTGTTGCTGAATAAGACAATGTCATCTGCAAACCAAAGGTTGCTGAGATATTCGCCGTTGATCCTGACTCCTAAGCCTTCCCAGTCTAAGAGCTTGAATACTTCTTCTAAGCATGCAGTGAATAGCATTGGAGAGATTGCGTCTCCTTGCCTGGCCCCTTTCTCGATAGGTAACTTTCTACTTTTCTTGTGTAGAACCAAGGTATCTGTGGAATCCTTGTAGATATTTGCCAAGATATTCATGTATGCCTCCTGTACTCCTTGATTACGCAATGCCTCTATGACTGCTGGTATCTCTACTGAATCAAATGCCTTTTTATAATCTATGAAAGCCATATAGAGAGATTGATTGTACTCCGCAGATTTCTCGATTACCTGATTGGTGGCATGAATATGATCCATCGTAAAATATCCCTTCCTGAAGCCAGCCTGTTCTCTTGGTTGACTGAGTCAAGTGTTGTCTTGATTCTATTGGAAATTATCCTGGTGAATATTTTATACAATACTGAAATTTTACTGGTCTATAATTACATGACAACTACATGAGCCACGCGGAACTTGAGGAAGGGCACGGAAGGAAGAAACGACGGCCACACAGCAAGACGCCTTCCCGCTCGAACTCTCTTGAACGGGAGCACGTTAACGCACCTGCGACTCCTGTGGATGGCAAACTCTAACTGCAAAACTCCCATTTCGCAATCGACTTTCCGCATCTGGCACTGGAACTGTAGATCCTACAGACCCCGCTTAGCAAATCTACAAGAATATCTAAAGACAAATCAACCAGACATCATCGCCCTCCAAGAGACCAACACCAAAAAAGTTAGGCTTCCAGGATACAACACCCTCACCATAACCACAAGAACCGCCATACTTCTCAAGAAGACAATTACGGCCCAAGAACACAGGATAGAAGACACCACGATTGAGAACACTATAGTGGAAATCATACCCGACCGCAAGTCGCACCAAAGCCTCTACGTGGCTAACGTATACAGCCCACCGCGAGACCAGCTCGCGGACTACGATCACTTCATCCGCGAACTCCGAAAACGCACAAGAGGCCACCGGCTCGTAGTCGTAGGGGACTTTAACGCCCCGCACACGGCCTGGGGCTATGCCACCACCACGAAGAAAGGCGCGAGAGTCCACGACGCCGCTCAGCAACACGGCCTCACGTTGTGGAACGATTCGCTCCAGCCTACGAGAGTCGGAAACAGCGTCTCAAGAGACACCAACCCCGACCTTACCTTTACGCCGGACGTGAAGAACGCGATCTGGACCTGTCTCCCAGACACTCTTGGTAGTGACCACCACATCGTTCAACTCGACATCGAGCATGCACGTCGACCGGCCAGGACTGGCAGGGCAAGAATAACGGAATGGAATGCCTTCAGAACCGAGCTCGACGATCAAACTACCATATCGGACATCGACGCCTGGATCAAACAGATCCTGGATACCGCCGAACGGTTCACAAAAATCATCCAACTTGATGACGATCACCCCGCCATAGACACCCACCTACTCCACCTCTGGGAGGCCAGAAGGGCCCTACTCAAGAGATGGAAGAGGCAGAAACTCAACACACAACTCAGGAAAAGAATCGCCCTATTGACAGAACAGTCGTAGGAATATGCTGAACAGTTAGCCAGAAACAACTGGCGCGCCTTCTGCGATAAGCTTCAGGGCACGCTCAGTACCAAGAAAACGTGGCACCTGCTGCGCGCTCTCCTCGACGAAGGCCCCACCAAGACGCAGCAACGGCAACACATCCGTCGATTAGCACACAACTACGACGGCTCGGAGGAAGACCTACTCCGCGAACTATGCAACAAGCTCCGCGGTCCCTCCGAACGAGCGACAACCCCGCCACTCAAAGAATATGAAGGCAGACCCAACGCTGACTTGGACCGGCCCTTCACACCAGCAGAGCTCCAAGCAGCCATCTCCAAGCTCACGAGAAACACGAGCCCAGGCAAGGACAGGATAGTGAACAAGCACCTACGACAGCTGCCCCAACAGGCCTTGACGGCTCTCCTCCGGTATTACAACGAGTGCTGGGACAAAGGAGAGCTGCCGGCCGCGTGGAAGCGCTCGGAAGTGCTCATGATACCAAAGCCCAACAAGCCCACAGCTCTCGAGAACCTGAGACCAATCTCTCTCACTTCGTGCGTCGGTAAGCTGTTTGAGCATATGGTCCACGACCGGCTTCATCGCACCTCGAAGACAATGGGCACTATCCAGACACCATGTTCGGCTTCCGCCAGCTTCTTTCTACGCAAGACGTCTTTCTTCTCCTAAAGGATGACCTCATTGACCACCTCAGCAAGAATACCAAGTCGTGCGTCCTTGCCATCGACGTGAAGGGCGCATTTGACAATGTCAGCCACAAAGCGATACTACAAAACCTCGAGGAGACCGCCTGCGGTTCAAAGACCTACGGCTATGTCCGTAACTTCCTCACCGGCCGGACGGCCGCGGTGGGGATATCCAACTTACGCAGTAAGGAATTCAAGCTGCCGAACAGGGGAACGCCGCAAGGCACCGTCGTGTCGCCCCTCCTATTTAACGTGGCACTCCTCAAGCTCCCCCGACTTCTCGAAAACATCCCAGGCCTGCGTCACGCCTTCTACGCGGACGACATCACGCTCTGGACGCGAGGAACGAGCACCGGAGAGCAAGAACGTTGCCTTCAAGAAGCGGTTGATGTTATCGAGCACTACCTTGATAGCTGCGGCCTCCACTGCGCACCTGAGAAATCGGAGCTACTCGTACTCAAGGCACGCACGAGGGGTAGACCTCCCACCTGCGAAGCTCCAGACCCATGCGTCACGCTCAACGGGATCCAAATACCGAAGGTCGCCTCGCTTCGAGTACTAGGCTTGCACCTGCACAGAGATGGATCGGGAGTCTCCACGCTCCCACGGCTCCAACGCACAATCTCCCAACTCACACACCTCGTAAGGAGAGTAGCCAATCGACGCAGTGGCCTCAAGGAGCAAGACACCCTGAGAGTCGTTCAAGCTCTACTGACCAGCAGAATAACGTACGCAACCCCGTACCTGGCTCTCAAGAATTGCGAAGTCGACAAGCTCAATGTCATCATCCGCAAAGCTACGAAGCTCGCCATGGGTCTACCACCCGTGGCATCTACCACCCGACTTCTCAAAATGGGTGCTCATAACACCTGGCAAGAGCTGGTGGAAGCCCAGAAAATCAACCAACTCGAGAGGCTGAAGCTCACGCCGACGGGCAGATCAGTCCTTGCGTGCCTCGGCTACGGAGAACGCTACATCTCCGACGCGGACCGCAAGGTCAAGATACCGCCATGCTTAAAGGGACAGACAACCGCTCAGAACATGAATTGAGATAACTCCGCGGATGGAAAGATGGTCCATCGTATTGGATAGAACGGGCCCCGTTTTTCTCATTAAACGTGGATTTATATTTTTAATTCTTCACTAAAAGTCGTGAAAAATGACCTTTGGCGCCCCATGCGGCAAAAACATGAACCTATTTAAGAGGTCTACCACGTGACCTTCTACCAGTGTATGCTCTTCCTGGTCTTTTTATTGTATTGAAATGCAGTAACATTCTTTCTATTATAAGTTTTTTCGAACTTACAATGTGCAGATAAGCCTTCGTTTGTAGTGAGTAGAAAAGTGGCGCTGCCTTCGCCTTCGTTTTCGATTACTTGGCTTGGCTCGTCTATCGACTGAATAACACCGACGGGGGCCAGCCAGCCATGACGTAGGCGTGTACTTGGGAAAAGAACGTGGTGCAGCTGTAAGAAAGGTCTGTACAGCAACGCAAACTTATTGTGCAAGTCTATTTACCTTTAAAAGTGGCTGGAAAGGTGACAATATAGGTGGTTAACCACAGTTGCACGTCCTCCAGTGAAAGCAGGACGATGGGCGGCTTTCACAATTTGCGAGGCGGGCTATCGGCATCGCTATCACTTCTCAGCGTTGCTGGAGGAGGGACTCTTATTTTTTTTAAGGCTGCTCAGATCGAAAAATTCTGCTTACAAAATATCTACGCACTTTTGGAAGTAACCGCTGCAGGTGTAAACACTACCGAGGGTGAGCTTTTCGTTGCGCCATAAAAAACTGGGTCCATAAATATCGGTTGTCAGTCCCTTTAAGAGAATCCTTGAGCATCGACAAACTACCGCGCAACATGCATCCCGAGCATCATCGGGGACGCCGGCTCGCTCGAGTCGACGCCATCCGAAGACGCCACAAACACGATCCAGATGCTCGCTACGTAGATGCGTCCAAAACCCGGAAGAACCGCTTACGCCCTGAGTGTGGTTGACTCGAGAGGCAAAGAACTGGCATCCGCCACAGTCAGGGTGCGGAAATCGGAGACAGCGGAAGAAGCGGCGATCGCCCTCGCCACCACCACGAGCACGAACGCGGTCGCAGTCTTCACGGACTCCCAATCCGCAGTACGCAATTACACGAGAGGCCGAATATCGGTGGAAGCAGTCAAAATTCTGCAGAAAAGAAGCACTCCGCTCCCTTACACCTGCGTCACGTGGGTACCAGGGCATGAGGTGCTCGAGGGAAACGAAGCGGCACACGCCGCGGCCCGCGATCACGTCAACCGGGCCTCTCTCGCCGCCTCGCGAGACCCTCGACCACCTGGTGGCGCAGCGGAAGCGGAGACAATACCCCCCACGTATAACGCCATCCTCCAACACTACCGACTGGGACGCAGGGTTTACCCGCTACCTCATCCAAAACTGACGAAAGAGGAAAGTACCGCATTCCGAAGACTGCAGAGCAATACGTACACCCATGGGATCCTCATGCATCGCATCCACCCGACACTACACACCTACAACTGCCCGATCTGCGCAGTGCCAGACACTCTGGCTCATTTGCTACTCGAGTGCCCGTGGCGCCCCGAAGATGCCGTTACCAAACATACAACGTCCGAAGACGTGAACCTCCTCGCCGAGACGTGGGAGGCCAAGATCTCCACCCCGGCCCTGGACGAACAACGACGTCTTGTCGCCAGAGCCCGGGATGCTATCGCGGCCAGAGGATTCCTGGAATGAGGGACCCTCCCACCTAGAGTGATCCACAGCTCAAACGCTCGGGAACACCGTCTCAAAATTAAAGTTTATTTCATCATCATCTATAATTCTTCAGTTCTTTCACGTCTCCTTTATGGATTAGTATAATGTTGGCGTTCTTCCAGCTCTCTGGTACACTTGAAGTCTTGAGGCATTGCGTATAAAGGGCCGTAAACTTTTCAAGCATGATATCTCCTCCATCTTTGATTAAACCGACTGTTATTCCATCTTCTCCAGCAGCTTTTCCCCTAGTCATGTCTTGCCAGACCCTTCTAACTTCATCGCTATTTATAGAAGGAGCCTGTGCATCCTGTTCATCACTGCTTCGAATGAAAGTAGCTTGGCTGGTCACTGTACAGGCCAGTACAGAATTCTTCCGCTGCTTTTACTATGTCATCGAAACTGCTGATGATATTAGTCTGCTTATCTTTCAGTGCATACATCTTGCCCTGTCCTATGCCAAGTTTTCTTCTCATTGATTTCATGCTGCGTCCATATTCTACTGCTTCCTCAATCTTTTCCACGTTATAATTTCGAATATCCCTTACTTTCTTTTTGTTGATCAGTTTTGACAGTTCAGCGAATTCTTTCTGATCTCTCGAGTTTGACACTTTCATGTTTTGTCCTTTCTTTATTAGGCCCTTTGTTACTTAAGAGGACGTACCTACTGGTTGCCTTGGTGCCTTACCTCCCACTTCAATCGCTGCCTCTGAGATCAGCCTAGTTACGGTTTCATTCATTACCTCTATGTTATATTCATGTTCTAAAGCTACGTATTTGTTTGCGAGCACCAGCCTGAACTGGTCTGCTTTTACCCTTACTGCGTCTAGGTTGACCTGTTTCTTCTTGACTAATTTATTCATCATCGTGACTGGAGGTTGGGGTGTAGGCTTGTACTACCTTCATTCTATACCTCCTATTTAGCTTTATTACGACGACTGCTACCCTCGCATTAACGCTGTAGAATTCACCAATGTTGCCCGCTATGTCCTTATGCATTTGAAATCCTACCCTGAATTCTCTCTTATCTGGAAGACCTCTGTAGCAGAGGACGTGGCCATTAGTGAGCACTGTATAAGCCTCACCAGCTCTCTAATCTCACTAAGGCCAATAATATCCCAGGCAATGCCTGATAATTCCTCAAATAGCCCTGCTAAGCTAGCCTCACTCGAGAGGGTGCGCGTGTTGAACGTTGTCAGGGTCCAGTTTCCAGTGGCGACCTGTCCGGACCCAGAGATTCTTAGCACCCTCTGCCGTCTCGCAGGTCTGACTGCCGCCTTGGTCAGGTGCTCCGCAGCCGCTGGGGACTGAAGGCCCTGGGTTAATTGCAGGAGTCATTAGGTAGGTAGTGGCAAAATACTGCACCAGGGAGGCCAATTCCTGTTCTGGGGAGGGAGTGACTTTGTTGAAGCTTAGTGGGCCTTCCTAATTTCGTTGCACCTGGGCTAGTATAGCCCCACTAGCTCTCGGCAATATTTTTTTTTCCGGTGTCAGGCGCCACTCCATGCCTGAAAATTTGGTGCACTGAGGGAGGATTCGAACTTACGACCTTCAGATTAGAAGCAGGGTGTTCTACCTCTGCTCCACGCCACCACCCACCGATACCATATATGAAAACAAAGCGCTGCTTGAGCGGAGGTCTGTCTACGACGGCTGCTGTGAATCGCGCCCACTAGTACCCCACTCACTTCCTGTCGCGATCTCCCGATTAGCGAGGCAGTCGTGCCACACTTCGCTGCGTTTGCAACGTGCCGCCCCAACCAGGTTGTCCACGCCAGCCAATATATCACGAAATGAAAACACGTATCGAGCTACGCTCAAATTTCGCATTAGGGAAAATCGTAATCGTCGGTGAAGTTTTTTTCCTTAATGTCAATTCGAATATCAGCTGTCCCCGTTTGCTCTCTGATCCGCACCACTCTCTTCCTGTCTTTGAACGTTACACATAACATTTTTCGTCTCATAACTTTTTGCGCTGTCCTTAACTTGTTTTCGAGCTTCTTTGTTATAACGTCCAAGTTACTGCCCCATATGTTAGCACCGGTGCAGTCTACCGGTGCTAACATATGGGGCAGAAACTTGTAGGTTAACAAAGAATCTCGAGAAAAAGGTAAGGACCACACAAAGAGCGATGGAACGAAACATGTTAGGCCTAACGTTAAGAGACAGGAAGAGAGCGGGTGTGGATCAGAGAGAACACGGGGATTGCCGATATTCTAGTTGACATTAAGAAGAAAAAAATTCAGCTGGCCAGGCTATATGTAATGCGTAGGATGGATAAGCGGTGGACCATTAGAGTTACAGAATGGATACCAAGAGAAGGGAAGCGCAGTCGAGGACGGCAGAAAACTAGGTGGGGTGATGAAGTTAGGAAATTTGCAGGCGCAAGTTGGAATCAGCTAGCGCAAGACAGCGGTAATTGGAGATCACAGGGAGAGGCCTTCGTCCTGCAGTGGACATAAATATAGGCTGATTATGAAGATGAAGATGATAATGATGATGATGATGATGTTAGCACCGGTAGAATGCAATGATTGTACACTTTTCTTTTCAGCGCAAGTGGTAAGCTCTCAGTAAGCTCCCGGTAGATATGTCCACAAATATAGCCGCTGAGATAGGGAACCACCGACCCACCAGCAGCATGCAGAAGCCACGCTAAACCCGGGAAGGTAGGCAAGGAAAGCTCCGCTTTAAAAGCAAGACTTGTGATACGCGGTAGCTGATCTGAAGGTAGTTGAACTGAAGCTAAATTTCGTGTGCCGCTTTGCAAGGAAAGACCCGGCAGCCAGGCCGAACTAACGTGGTGATCCGTTACTGCTGAGCAAGGCTCTGGACGTCTTCGCCAGGTGACAGTGAAGCTATCTATAACATTCTGGCGGAATATAAATAAAATTCCGCGCTTCTCAGAAGGACTGGCAAATCAGTAACTACATGCGTGAATCAAAGATTAAAAGCTTAACAAGTCAGTGAATTTAATTTCTAAAAAAGTAGATCTTTCCACGTAGCTCCTGATCCTCAAAAGGAGGACAAGATGGCGGCCTTCGCAGGAGACACCGGACCCAACGTTGACCCTACATGGAGTCAACATACCCAAGGTGGACGTACTCCGTATTCTGGGCCTTGTTTTCCAGAAGGACGGTGCCGGTCTCGCCGCCATTAAAAAGCTGCAAGCGACAGTTACCCAAGTCGCGCACTTGGTGCGAAGAGTGACTAACAAAAAGCACGGCCTGAAAGAGCAGGACACAATCAGATTAATACAAGCCCTGATAATCAGCAGAGTCACTTACGGCACCCCGTACCTGGGTTTCAAGAACAGCGAGAGAGACAAAGTGAACACCCTAATACGAAAGACCTACAAGCTGGCACTGAGGCTTCCACCGACGACGTCGACGGAGAAGCTACTCAGCCTGGGCATCCACAATACTTGGGAGGAACTAGCAGAGGCCCACAAGATGAGCCAGATAGAGCGACTCAAGCTCACCAGCACGGGCAGGGACACCCTAATAAGACTGGGCTACTCAGTCGAATATGAGCCCAGAAAACAGCGGGTTCCTCTACCCCTGAGGGAGAAGATCACGGTGGCCAGCATACCGAGAAACATGCACCCTGAATACAACAGAGAAAGGAGGCGAGCGAGAGAGCAAGCTCTACGTAAGGCCTACGAAGGACCAAAACAAGGAGAAGTCAGATACACCGACTCGGCAAAGTACAAGAACAGAGCGGCCCACGCTATCAGCGTGATCAACGGCCAAGGACAAGAGGTAGCAGCGGCCTCGGTAAGCACTCCAGACATCGACTGCGCGGAAGAAACGGTGATAAGGGCAGCCACAACGGGCAAGCGAGAGGAAGATTACATCACAGTCATCACGGACTCACAAACAGCATGCAGAAATTACCAAAAGGGCCGCATTTCCAAACAAGCCCTGAGCATCCTCGAAAAACTAGACAATTTTCACGAACTGTACATTGTCTGGGCCCCGGGACACGAGTCCCTGGCGGGTAATATAGCGGCTAACGCCGCTGCCCGAGATCACATTCTCCGCGATATCCCACCGGGTTCACGAGCACTGGCAGACCAACATGATAGCGTCCCGAAAAGATACGCCGATATCCTGAGTCATTACAGACTGGGCAGGAGGATCTACCCACCCCCGCATCCCAAGCTAACAAGAGAAGAGGCAGTGATCTTCCGCAAACTACAGACCGGCACATTCCCGCACGGCACCCTGCTACACGCCATGTATCCTACGAGCTATACTCACAAATGCGCCTTCCGCTCTGCGCCCAATACCCTCTACCACATGGTATGGGAATGTCACCAAAACCCATCGACACCACCCATCACCGGACCAACCGTCGAGCAGTGGGAGGCCCAGCTGACAAGCCCGAGCCCTGAAGACCAGCATCGCCTGGTGAGCAGGGCCAAGCTATCGGCTCAGGCCCACGGCATCCTGGACTAGGGACGCCGCCCACCTCGGAAGATTTTAGCGTCTGCTCATTTCTCTAAATAAAGTTTATTCCTCCTTTCCACGAAAACTGCACTTCACTTAGACGTCACGAATTCCAAAGTTTCTTGCATTTAGCTGCTTTAGCGAAGAAAAACGTACTAAGTTCACTTAAATTTTAAATGAATTATGGGGTTTTACGTGCTAATACCACGATATGATTATGAGGCACGTTGGGGTAGGGGACTCCGGATTAATTTTTACCACCTGGGTTTCTTCAACATGAACCCAATGCACAATACACGGGTGTTCGTGCATCGAAATGCGGCCACCTAAGCCGGGATTCGATCCCGCGCCCTCGGGTTTAGCAGCGCAACGTCAAAGCTACTACGCCACCACGGTGCGTTAAGTTGAGTCTTAGGTTTCATTAGAATGCAGTGTAGTCTTTCTTGAGACGCTGTGAATATCCATGACGTAGCGGGAAGTGAGAAAGCCAAGGAGACATCGCCACCTGTCTTTCGTAAGTTTCCCGCATTAAGCCTGCACTGAGAGTAAGAGTGGTCTTTTCGGTACTCCATAGAAACATATTTTACTTTAGTAACAGTCTAGCTTGTTATTCCTATGTGGTGTCCCTTTAATCCAGGAGATTCCTGACTTTTACATAGGCGCTGTTAAAGAAGACGGTACTTAAATTATGGATGGCAAACGGGAATGGCTGACGGAGAAGTAAAGCGGCGGCGACGGCGTGGTGAGGGGGGCGCGGAGAACGCGCGCAGTTTCTTCGGTCGCCGACGTGGGCGCTCGTCGGCCGCAAACGCACGCACGTGGACTGGCGCAGTTCGGCAGCGCCACCGCGCGCAGCCATTTAAACCGCGGCCGTGGACCTTCGGAGGCAACAATAGCCTCGACGACCGACGCTTTTGTTTTCTCCAGGCTCGGCCGTGAACTCTGAGCATCAGAGGAAAGCCTCCCCCCCCTCCCTAGAGCTGGACAGAGACCACGGGGGCTCACACTCTCCCTCTTCTGCACGGCTGACTCGGCCGCGGTCGCGTGGGGGCGGCGTGCATGGCGTGCTCGCCGGAGGCATAAGTGGGGGCAATTATTAAAGGGAAATTACGCTCGGGGCTATCTACGGGTTTTGTTTCCAGGAATCGCTTTTCCCAGCATTCTAGTGACTCGCCCGCCGCAGTTATATTGGAAGCGCGCTCTCTCGGTCGGGCACGAGTTAGAGGCCAAATTACTATGCAATGTGAAAACGTATGACTTACCCATTGCGTCGTTTCGCATACTCTTTAATATTCGTTATTTTTTTTATGCTGTGGTTCCTAAGCATGCTCGGGTAGGGATGTCGATCGGTTTTATGAAAGTTGATTAAAAAAATTGCCTCTATAGGCTGACTTGGGACAAGTGCAAGCAATAACGTTTGAGACGATGGACCTTGATTACAATACATCACATAAAGCACTGGAAAGCACCGGCATCTCTGAAATTACCGCGTCATCGTCACATTCGGTTGACCGGCCCCGCGCACTGCCGTTGATAACCGAGCCCGCCATGGAGTCAGCGATGGCACACTCATTGAGATCTCGCAAGTGGCAGTGACGCGCGAGCTGTGCACTCTGGACAAGCGGGACGCACAACCGGCAGCCTCTGCGAAGGAAAGCGTCGTCGTCGGCGGTCACCGACGTTGGGATACCGCCACTGAAGGGCTGACTGGGAACAAGACGATGTGCGTTTGTAAGCGCGGCGACCCGCGCACGCACAGGTGCACGCCGTAGTGGCAGCGTTTGCTCTCTGGCGAGTCTCCTAAAGCTGACCCGGCCGAGGCACGAGACAGTCATTGCTCTGCTCTAGCTCCAAGCGACAGCGTCTGCGTCGTCGACGGCGCCCGACGCCGCGGCGAGTCTCCACGGGTCAGCGCTGATGGGCGCGCTGGCTGACGGCCGCGGGGTCGCCACCCCGGGCTGCCGCGGAGCCCGTCCTTTTCTCTTTCACTCTCGTCGGTGCGCCTCTGAGTTCGCGCGAGAGAGTGGAGGAGACGCGCAGGGGCCGAGGACGGCGTATTATGCACGCACCTGCCGCGTGTTTCTACCAGCGGGACGAACGTGTCTTCGCCTTGTTTTCTTTCCCCGTCTTATTGTTTTTTTTTTTAATATGTATTCTTCCTCTTCTGTGCGTGCTCATGAAGTACATGGCGGGGCAAAGAGATGAGTGGGACTCGTGAGTAAAAACTCACGCGCCACGTTCGAGAAGGTCACCGACTCGCAGCTGCTCTAACACGCCGCATCTGCAGGCGCCGTGTCGATGCGCGAACCGAGATGCGCTAATAGCGGTGTGAAAACAGCGCAGACCGCTAAGAACGCCGTTGGAAGCCAGATACGCGATTGTTTTTCGTTGGCTGAGCGTCACCGCACCCATTTTGGTTGAAACGGGGCCGAAGCTATACGGCGAAGTCTTTCATATAAGTATACGAGGTGGCACACACGCTGGCTAAAGTTAAATTCAGCTAAACAAAGCGAAAGATACATTTATAGTACTTTCCGCTCACTACTGTCTTCTACATGTTTGAAAAGAGCATTTAACTGAGACTTTTAAATCTAGAGGAGCCAGGTTAGAGTTTCATAGCCGCTATCAAACGTCACGGCGGGCTGAACGGCGGGAACTTCGGGTCTATACGCCCGTCTTTCGTCATCTCTGAGTGGACTTTTCGCCAGTGTAACCCGTCCTTTTCATTTTGCTGTGCTTCCCATTGCCGCACAGCACTGGAAACATTTTGGAAGGGTGCCGGGGCTTTCGCTTGGTGATAATGTGTACGTGTGCCCTTGTTGAGTGCGTCGGTTGTGCGCTTGCTGGATTAATGGCCTCTCCAGGACAGCATATCGTTCGCGGATGCTGTCTAGCCCTTACTGACGCCTGAGTGAGAAGGCGTTGGTGCGTTCCTGTGTTTATAACAGAACGGATTGTAAACGCGTATCTGCATTCGTCAGGCATTCGTTGCGACAGCAAACTATGCAAGGGCCGACGGTTCAAGAAGAATTGAGCTGTATAAGCGGTATCCGCCACGATCGTTTGTAGCAGTGTATGGTACATCTGTACGCATCGTGAATCGCTCGAATACCCTTCCATATGGCAAGAAGGTATCTGCATGCCATTGCGCTCAGGTATATTCAAATTCCTCTGCTGGAAAACTAGGGCTACACTAGTGCACTCTATGCTGCAGCTGTACAGGGGGCTGTTCCTGGGACTCGTATACGTTACAGTCTACCAGTCTTGTCAAACAAATGCAATACCACCATTCGCGCTCTGGAGAGTATACAAGATCAACCCATATGCACGTATTTAGGGCTACCTTAATGCACTTCAACACCAGGAACAATTGCCTTCGCGAGAGACAATATGATCAAGACGCACGTATCTGTCGACACTCTCAGAGTGCACATTCCACATCTGTCAAGGATCACCAACCTTCACTTTAGCTTCTCTGCCCGCAGAAAGGCCTCAAGTGGCCTTTTCAGGAGGGATTGGCGCTCATCAAGTGTGTATACCAACAACGTATACTCCTGCGGCGAAATTTTAATCTTCCCTGCGGTGCCTACGACATTCTCAAGTGAACCTATAGCTATTATATCCCGGAATTATAAAGAAGATCAGTCATCCGTCCCTGGCTCTGAAGCAACTGACGCTGCACGCTGCTATTACTGCACCAGGCATGCCCAAACCATATATATATATATATATATATATATATATATATATATATATATATATATATATATATATATATATATATATATATATATATATATGGCTCGTGACGCCTGCGGCAGAAAGGATGTTCCACATCCGCCCAAGGTTTGTGAGTGGTGGCGCTGGCTAACACTCCCAGGGTTAGTTGTAGTTGTAAAAAAAATACCCCAGAAAGTGGATAGGAAAACGGTTCCGCGGTAGCTCAATGGTGAGAGCATCGCACGCGTAATGCGAAGACGTGGGTTCGTTCCCCACCTGCGGACAGTTGTTTTTTCATCCATTTTCATTTTCCATTAATTTATCATTTCTTTAATTCAATTAGTAAGTACAAGTAATTTCCCCTATGTTGTCCTTGGTGTCAATGTTTGTTGGCTTCTTATGATATATATATATATATATATATATATATATATATATATATATATATGTCATTTATTTAATTCAATTAAGAACTGCAAATAATGTCCCTATGCTGTCCTATAGGTGTCATTGTTGGCTTCTTATGGTATATCTGATAAAAATCAGGCCCCTTGGTTTCCTTTCTTACAGACACACACACACACACATATATATATATATATATATATATTACCATCCTGCGTCACCATCCTACTTTTTAGGTACCCCACCCTGAAATCCCATTTCCCATTCCTTTCCGGCAGAGGACGAATAGTCCGGATCGGGAGTGTTCGTTGAAATACTTAATAAAGACGTTTTTAATCAAGCAAAATCCTCATAGCGTCCATTTTTCTCCTCTTTCTCATTTGCTTGACCGGTACAGCTCAGGTGTGTACCTACAGATGAGGCAGTTAAATGCCCGCGGCATATATACTGTCCTCTTCCAAATTCCTTCCTCTTAACAATTACCACCCACTTCGCCACTAGCCTGGCCGGGACGTGCTGCCCCTTTAATGGTATTAGGAGTTATCCCGGGGGGGGGGGGGCTCAGCACACTTCTCCTGATTCAATTCCAAAGCGGAAAGCTTGGATAGCTTGGAATACATTTTTAGCCTTATTTTTAGAACAAGCACCATATACGCTGCTCCCGCCATTTGGAAAAAGCTTAATGAGATTCGAAAGCGATTTTGCATGTCCTCTTAAGGTGTGGCCAAAGCTTTGTGTTGGGCGAAACTGTGATTTATTTAACAAAATGCTAATCTATGCATTGAAGCACAAAAGTAACCGCCCACCTATTTCGTCCCACACTTTAGGAAATAATATCTCAAAATTGGTGCCATCCTGGAAATTAATTTCACGTGGATGCGTCTTTCAAACTCGGTGTCTACAGTCTTAAATTGCAATATGCGCCGTAAAGTAATTAATTAGGAAGTTAATTAGCAGTTGTTGGTAGTTAGTTCTGTAGTATGCGTTTCGATTTCTCGTGAAAGTATTGTCCGCCTCTGAACAATCCAGCTCAAGGACTAGAATTATATCTGCTACAGGCGATTTTTTTTTAAATTCGATAAATCTTAAAAATGATACCCCCATATACTAGCCGCCCTCTGCTGGGCGGCAGACGGCGACGCGCAGCAGACAACGAGCAGACGACGAGGGCAGCGGCGGCACGTACGCAATGCCTACTGGTGATTTTTGTTTTGCGGCGGAATTTCCACAAAACGAAATTTCAAACAAAACCCTCAAAATCGCGACAGAAAAGTGCGGCCCTTACACGAGGTATACGTTAGTTATAATGGCCACATAAATTCTAGTAAACATTCACCTAAAATTAAAATAGTAAGCATAGTGTAATGCGCGGATCATGTAAACCTGTAAATACCTCACTGGATGGCTTCGAGCACTCGCTTTCACAACGGAAGCATTATGAAGAACGCCGGCAACGGAGGCGAACGGTTCGTACAGCCTTGCGATTCACCGCAACTCCGAAAATTAAATTCATTATCATTATCTATCTACCTATCTATGTCCACTACTTATGGCCTCTGTCAGTGATCTGCAATGACCTCGCTCTCTTAACTCTGCAACACTAGGGGCGCGGAAAGATAGCTCGGCAAGGAAGACAGTGCGCATGAAGTTAGCTGCCGTCCCTGCTAGCCTTTTATCATTGCAGCCACCAATGATTACCAACAATTAGATATGGCACGCGGGCCGCATAAGCGTCAGTCGCGCACAGTCATTCACGGATATGGCAGGGCTAGACGAGAAGACGCGTGCTCTCCTTCCCATTCGAGTTTGATTACGTGACCTACATCTAACCAGAATATTGAGCGCGTGGGAAGATAATGCCCATCAAGCCGCCATCCTTTTCGGCTCACTTTTACGTGCGTTTTCCCGCACCCACATAGTATGGGTCGCTCATGTATATGGCTATTGGATTTAATACGGAACATCACGGCGACAACAGCGAAAATTTGCCTGAAGTGTCGATATAATTGCTTTCGCCATAAAGCGAGACATAGAAAATTGTTAGCAAAGGGTGTATATATATATATATATATATATATATATATATATATATATATATATATATATAATCATATCGTAAGAAGCCAACAAACAATGACACCAAGGACAACATAGGAGAAATTACTTGTACTTACTAATTGAATTAAATAAATGATAAATAAATGGGAATGAAAATTAATGAAAAAACAACTGTCCGCAGGTGGGGTACGATCCCACGTCTTCGCATTACGCATGCGATGCTCTTACCATTGTGTTACCGCGGAGCTGTTCTACCATCCACTTTCTGGGGTATTTATATTTTTACAACTAGAACTAAGCCTGGGAGAGTTAGCCAGCTCCACCACTATATATATACATGGCTATGTTTTGGAAAGCTGGTAAAATGGAAACTTTCCGCTTATGGCGACAGTCATCCTGAGGTGGTTCCTGCCGATTTTTTTTTTTTTTTTTTCAGAGAAAGCGACCAGCGACGAACGTTGCTCGTAGGGCTATCCATTGCCGGGGCTGCTACGTGTGCGGCGCTGACATTCGCTCGCCATCGCGTAAAGGACTACCTGCTGCGACGCTACCTTGGTACAGCTTTGTTCGCGGCACGTGGTGACAGGGAAGCTTCACCAGTGGAGGACAATTCAGCTGGACAGGATGGTTTGTTTGTGCGACGCACCGACACCAGTCACGATCTCCACATCGGGCGACCCTTGACACGAAAGAGCTTCAGGCACAATGCAGTGGACGATGTTCTGGATCTGACGCGCGAGTTCTATCAGAAATTGTCCGCCGCGTCACCTCCAACCTCAGCCGTTTTTCTCTCCGTAAGACCTTTTGAGCCTGTTGAAATTTATGATCCATTTATTGCCGCCGAAGACCTTTTTTTCTGACACATTTCATCGCAGTCCTGGATCAAAAGACTTGACGGTTGAGTTCTGTGTCAAGTTCTGCAAACTTGTTGAGGGAAGCCTTTAATGATAACGAACACACTTCTCAGTGAAGGGACTCTGTCAGCAACTCAAAGGAAGGGTCTGATCGTAAAGATGAATGGAGACACATCGACCTAAGCCTACAGCATTCTATCACACTTCTGAACTGCGATTATAAGCTCACAGATAGCGCTTATCTACGTCACTCATTCAAATAATTAGCATTGTATTTATTTCGTGTCAGGCGTGCTGCGTTCCAGGTCGGTTCCCTCCTCTCCGCGGTCTGGCGCTCACTGATAATCTATATATAGGCGAATTCTACTAACCGTGCAGGAATCCTCGACTCATTTGGCAAGGAGAGGTCATTCGACGCCATTTGCAAGAGGTAACTCTAGCTGCTTCGCGAAAATGGTCAGACAGATAGCAAGAAAAAGCATGCTACACTTGACAAGAATGCTTCGCATTGAAAGGTGTGTTTTCCGTTGAGGATGAATACCATTCAAGAGGAGGGTGCAGCGGAACCACATACAAGGCGGAAAGCGGAGAAGGGGGATGCAAGAGGGCGAGAGCAAAGACAGCGAGAGGAGGAAAGCGGAGGAGGTGGGTATGGCGAAAGCGTGAGAGGAAAAGCGCAGTGCTACGCATGACGTGTTCTGCGGCGACGATCGCTACGAGATGGCGCCAGAGTAGCGCGCGTCGTCTGTTCACCGAAGACGCTATCGATAAGGCATGCGGCTAGCGCGTCCACCGATACCATATATCGAAACAAAGCGCTGCATGAGCGGAGGTCCGTCTGCGGCGGGTGCTGTGAATCGCGGCCACGCGTCACCGACGCGCTGCCTCTCGCGATCTCCCGATTAGCGAGGCAGTCGCGCCACACTTCGCTCCGTTTGCAGCGTGCCGCACGACATAGACTGCCCGCGCGGAATGAAAACGCGTATAAAGCTGCGCTCAAATTTTGCATTAGGAAATATCGTAATCGTCGGTGAAATTTTTTTTAACTGTTCTTTAAAAACAGTTAATCGTGAAGGCCACGAGCATCGCTTACGAACGAGTGGCGGGGAGCTCACCTCCCGGAAATACACACGCCAGAGAAGTATTCAACCAAAACCTGTCTCACGTGCAACCTTGAGCAGTAAGGGCCCCTCAAACCTTCCGCATTTCACGTCTGTTATACCTGTTACGCTGCTGATATGCATGTACCACTTTCTTCTCGTTTCGCGCAGCCCGATTCGTTCGCCGGATTCGAATGCCAAGCGCGGGAGCGCGTGGATGCCAGCGACAAGATCATGACTGTTATTACCGGAGCACCAGAGTCGCCATCCGTACGGGCACTCGCTCGTGGCTCAAGGGAGAGCAGAACATCATATCCTGCCTCCAGGGTGGGACCAGGCACCTATCCCTTCTCACCGCGGCACAATAGCTGCCTCCCCCCCCCCCCCTCCCTACCCCCCGAGACGTGATTCCGGGTTACACACATGCGGAGCCATGTTTAGAATCACTCGGTGGCGGCGGCGGTCGGGTTCTCCTGAGTGCCCTGAATGGCGCCATTCTCTTTTCGCCGACAGGCCGTGAGCTGACGCGTGTTCTCGAGAAACACGCGCCTCCCTCTCTGTTTCTTCAGCTCTATTGTTGTCTGCGTGCACGAGAATTCAGTGATGGTCGTTCGGCGACACTCCTAGAAGGGGCTTTACGTGCGCCGAGCACGAGCCGGCTGCGCACCGGTAACCTCGGTGGACGTTTGTGAAAGACGTACGCTTTTGAAAGCAACTGAAAAAAAAAAAAACTAAACTTTTTCATTTTTTATTTCTTGACTTCGCAATGCAGCCCGCAGAACACAAAACAGTAAAGAGGAAGGAAACATTGAAGAAATAATTGAGCCACGAGTTGAGAGGGAAACCACTACTGCACTCTTCTGATACAAATGTGTTTGCCACTCGCCGTCTTTGTTTAGTGGCTATGGTGTTGGGCTGCTAAGCACGAGGTCGTGGGATCGAATCCCGGCCACTGCGGGGATTCGATCCCGCGACCTCGTGGGGGGCGAAATGCAAGAACACCCGTGTACTTAAATTTAGGTGCACGTTAAGGTGGTCCAAATTATTCCACTACGGCGTGCCTCATAATCAGATGGTGGTTTTGGCACGTAAAACCCCATAATTTAATTTTAAATGTTTTAAAAGTGTTTGCCCTGCTTAATGATCAAAGGGTCGCTGTCACGCATACCACTCAACGGGATACGAGGGGTAGGGGGGACTTAGTTATGCTGGATGCCGCGCTCTCTGCTTTCGGGGTTCTTGTTTCGAGATGCAGTAAACCCTCGTTTAACGAAGTCATTGTGACAGGAAGCCGAGTTTTCATTTTTAAAATCAAAGGTGACTTAAAGCAGTCGTAGTAATGGGGAAGTTCACACCAACAATGCGGAAGCTTTTGAATATATATTGAAAGAAGGCAATATGGCAACATTTACTATTGGAGCTAAGCACTCTAAAAACAGTTGCACCCTTTGGGGTGCATTTTTGCCACACAACAATAATCGTCATCTGTCTTGCTTGCGTTTCTTATCTTGAAAACTCTGCACTTGCTACTTTCCTGTCGAGAACGCTGTGTCACGCTGATAACGCTCTTGGCGTTCGTGACCGAGAAGTGCCGGGCGCACAGCCTTAAAGAAAGGAAAGCCACGCAAGTCAGAAGACGATTATTGTTCTTTGGCAAAAATACGCCCCAAAGGGTACAACTGTTTTTAGAGTGAGGAATACGCTCGTACCACTCACTACACATGCGTTTCTTCCAAGCGCCAGCAGTCCGTATTATAAAGTCCTTACGCGCGTCATAGTGCCCTCTGGCTCAACCTTACTTCGAAGCAAACATAGAATGGTCCGCGCCTCCGACGTCGAGGCTATTTCGAGGTCCTTCGTCCATGTCCTCCTCATCTTCGCCAGCAATCGAGTACATCCCAAATTCTGCTGGCGCCCGTGAGCAGCTGCCTCATTTGTCGGTTATCATCACGTGGTACAAGCATAGCCACGTGGCGGAACGATCTTCGCAGCGCTCTTTGACTTTCCAGGTTGATACAAAGAGAAGCATAGGGTTACCGTCTATGCTGCGCCGAATCCATGTGAATTTCCCGCATCGTACTAAACGTGGTTGGAGGCCACTTCACTTCGAATAATCGATCTAAAACGCATTCGCTACAGTTGGAACCATGACAAACTTCCAGTAAAGCGATACATTGAATAAAGCAATTAGTTATAGCGAGGAGGACCACAGCATGTCCCGTTGTTTACTTTGCGCTCTCACGCACAACATAGCATCCGGCAGCTTGCACAATGGCCCAAAGGCCTCGACTCGGGAAAACCCCCCAAAACGTTGCCCTCTTGGCGACGCGAGACAGCATGACTGGCCCAAGATCGCGACTTATTACACCGCTATCGTTTCTTGCTTGGCGGCGCAGAAGCGACGCGGCGTTTTCCGCCTCCCCTGACAATGTCACACACGACATAATTCTGACGCACCTCTCCCAAACCAACTGTGGACACAACACGTTTCAGTACGTTAAGCAATTTCTCTCCGACCGGCAATCGTATAGCCGGATACAAGATGAAGAACACAGCCCCTACCAATTAGGCACGAGAAGTACCCCGCAGGGCGCGGTCCTCTCACCTCTACTATTCAATTTGGCAATGATGAAACTCCCGGCTCAACTGGAGAGTATAGAAGGCATACAGCACGCGCTGTAAGCCGACAACGTTACCATCTATACTAAACACGGATCGATAGAAGATATTGAGGCCAACCTGCAGCAAGCGGCGGAGATCGTTTACGCCGACGCCCGCCGCTGTGGCCTTCAATGCTCCCTTGCCAAATCGGAATTTGTGCACATTCACCCCTCGCCAAAGTGCACTACCAAAATTGAACTGTCCCTAGCAAACGGACCTATCCCAGAACACGACGGGATCAGTGTACTGGGTCTCATTATTCATAAACACCGCCTATTCGATACAACACTGGCCAAACTACGCAGGGTGGGGGACCAGGTGGGCCGCATGGTCCGCCGGGTCTCCAATAAACGCGGGGGGTTACGGTGCAAAGACGCCTTGCGGCTGGCGCACGCATTCGTAACCAGTCGAGTCTTGTACTCAACTCCTTACCTCCACCTTCGCAGGTTTGACGTGAACGCCCTCGAGGTGGTTCTCCGTAAAATTTACAAGCGTGCTCTCGACCTCTCGGTCAACACGTCCAACCAGCGCCTCCTGAGCCTGGGGATGGACAACACCTTCGCGGAGCTCCGAGAAGTACACTTGATGAACCGCTACACAACACTCTCACAGACGCCGCCGGGTCGCCGCCTTCTTGCTCGATTACACATCCAACACTAACGGAAGAGCGCGTGCGCATCCCCGAAATCTGGAGGTGGATGGACGGATGGATGGATGGATGGATGGATGGATGGATGGATGGATGGATGGATGGATGGATGGATGGATGGATGGATGGATGGATGGATGGATGAGGCTGAACCCTGTAAATCGGGCGGTGGCACACGCCGCCTAGCCTTGACTATTAACATATTTTGTACTTTGTAGAGAGTGAAATTTCACCCCTGCCTTGATTTTTGCCACCAATCAGATAACCTCCGTTTAGTTATTTCTACCCGCTTAAAGTCTACTTTGCCTCCACTGTCCCTAAACCTCAATGCTTTCAAAAAATCGGCCCCGTTGTTTTGCACTGTAGGGTTAAGCCCTTTACAGCAAAGTATGAGGTGTTCAGCCGTTTCCTCTTCCTCTCCAGAGATACGCCCTGCACGTGCGCCCTCTTCCGGCCAACATGACACGAGACGACCATAGCTTGGCACGCCACTATGGGAACAAACACGGAGTATTCTACGTGGACGCCTCCGGCCCACACCATGGGGGTTGGTACATGGCCGCAGTCGTCCACCAAAATACCGCGGTGAACGGCCTTACGTTCAAAGCACAAGAAATAACACATGCGGAAGAGGTGGCCATCGCGCTCGCCGCCGCAGATCAGGACTCGCGGGTCATCTTCACCGACTCGCGAGGGGCCTGCAGGAAAATCGAAAAGGGCTTTGTTCCCTATTTTGAGTACCGCATACTTCCAAACAGCGATTATCTCGGGGCCCCCGCGTCCCGCACGATAGTATGGACTCCCGCGCACACGGGTCTCCAGGGCAACGAAGCAGCTGACGCCGCTGCCCGCGCGCTTACTCTCCGGGCCCTTGCCTCCCCTCGATGCGGACTCCGACCCCAATCCGGCTTTTACCTTTAAGGAAATCACCCAACATTACCAATTCGCAACGCAATCTTTCATAAGCCCTGTAAGGGCCTCACGAAGGCGGAGGGGCGTTTACTACTTCGCCTCTATACTAAAACGCTGCTGTGCCCGGCAGTCCTAAAACATTTTGACCCTGCAGCACAAAATCAAAAACAATCAGTGATAGTATAATATATGAAACACTTAGAGACCTCACAAAGGCAAGCCAAGAGAAGCATGAAATAAGATTCTAGTGGATACCTGGACATTGTAACATTCCTGGCAACACAGCAGCCGATGAAGCAGCACGACAAGCACACCTCAAAGATGATGCGATATCGCTCCCAATATCAAAAAATGAATTACGCTGCATCATAAGGGCAACATCTTTTAAAATGTGTAGAAATACGTGGTTTGACCAGAATTCGAAGAGCTCTGATTTATACCATATTGATCCGCTTATCGAATTCAAATTTCCGTTGTCATTAGACAGAAATATGGAAGCCCTTATTCATCGATTACGACTAGGCACTGCCTACACAAAACATTTCTTACATAGAATTGGCCGTGCGGAAACCCCCGAATGTGATTGTGGATTTGTAGATGAAGATGTATATCACCTCCTTTAGATTGTCCACATCACGACACACCAAGACGCCGACTTAAATCAACTTTATTGGCATTTGACCGCAGACTTTTCAGTTTAAGGAAACTTTTGGGCCCTTGGTCAACAACGGCCTTGCAAAAGAGCGCTCTAAAAGCGTTAACACCATTTCTCGAAGAGAGCAGCATTGTTGGCCGTTATTAACGCTTATAATGTTTCCTTTATTTCAATGTAGCTGTGTATGTGTTTGTGGATTATGTTATGTTTATATTCTGTTCTGACTATATGTGAAAATGCATGTACACGATGTGTGCACCACCCGCTGATTAGAGACTGCATTGTAAGGTGCCATTATTGTTTATATTCTTGAGATTTTCTTCTGCAGTGCAGTGGAGTGATTGAACTTCTACATTGTATGTACCACGTTTTTTTTTTTTTTTCTCACCGTGTTGCTGTGCAAACGTTGCTTATATGAGAAGGCTATTTTAAACCCTGTATGTTGTAGGTTAGACCCATTCAAGAGGTAAGGAGTAGCCGGCGTCTTACTTGTGCGTCAACATATCCTCATATCATATCAATAATAAAAAAAATTGACCCTGCGTGCACAGGGAAGTGTCCCCACTGTGAGGAAAACTCTTTGGACATTTTCCACATGGTGTGGGCATGCCAATCCACCCCGCACCTTCCCCCTATACCCAACCCTATACCCGGGAGGACTGGGAGGCGGCCCTGCTCGGCTGCTCCGACCTGGCGAGCCAGAAGGCCTTGGTCGTGCGTGCCCGAGCCGCGGCTATAGCCAATGGGCTCCTGCAATGAGGAGCCCACCTAGTGTTTATAAGGAACGTCCCTTAATTTAAGGATCGCTCCTTATCAATACTTCGTCCAATAAAGTTTTTCAGTCAGGCAGTCATAGTCTCAGACGTGCAAACGTGCCGCAACAGTTTTAACGGTTTCCGCAAAGAAGTGCGTCCGTTCGTGGGAGGTGTAGCCAGAAGTGATTAATGCAAAATCTCCGTGGTGGACAAAGAGTTGAGAAAAATGTTAACCGGAACACCAATGTACTTCGCCGCATATCTTGTGTATACGGTATTCATCGCAACTAAATGCTTCGCATGATTTCTATTGTAAGTAATTACTGTTTGTGCATTGGCTGGCTCGTTTTGGAATTACAACATGTCCCAGAAAGTTGTTTAAAGAGTGGAATAGCCAATTTTATTTAATTAATGTATTCATTCGCAGTAAACATATGGATCCTGACGTCTGCCGCCACCAAAATACGAGTTGCCTGAAACTCTCTGAGCACCGCTGTGTTTAGCAATCCCTTATTGTTTTCCCTAACACCCCCCCCCCCCCCCCCCGGTATACGATTATAAATAATACGTATGGCAGACGGTGATGCAGACATATACCATTTCGTGCTTGATCCTGTACACAGGATAGTAAGTTTATTATTATTATTATTATTATTATTATTATTATTATTATTATTATTATTATTATTATTATTATTATTTTGCCTAACTTGGCCCTGCCCAGATATATATATGTTCCTAGGGCGGAAAAGGACTCACGTCAGTTGTCGTCCTGCGCCCTTCATGCGTGGCGCCTCTTACGCACACAATTTTTTAGTACTCTGACTTTGCATGACAGGGTTTACGCGTACCAGTAATTCCTCAGAGCCACTGGGCATTATGCACATGAAGAGGCTCCACAGAACAAAGCGTAATGCAGATATGATAGAGCGAAGTTCCGCTATTGATGACGTATGGTTGGATGCAGCTTGTACATTTTTTGTTATATTAAAGTAAATAGTAGAACGTCTATTCTGGAACATGCCGTTTGTACATATCTGAATATGATTCCGGAATGCAAAGTTAGTTTGAGAAAGGAGGTGAGTTACTTTTACAAGACATTACTGGTGCGTAAAAGGCAACTCGCCAGTTTGGACATCGCTAACAATGAAAGAAGTTAGGTGTGTAACACGCTTGACGCACGGGCACTCTAAAGGCCTTTGAACTATGTCAGTCAACTACCGGACAGGTGTTCATGCGGGTAGCATACAAGAAAGAAGTATCTCCTCTTGGTATATACAGGGTCCCTTGCGGAAAGGGAGATATCAGAACTCTTTCGCGGGCCCAGATGGGTAGCCTCGTACGCAGCTCTTCAACAACAGAAAACACGACCACGCACAAAGGTGCCTTAGTGCTTGCAAAAACGATCTTATACTTTGCATTGATGCAATTTGTCTGGTAGTCAACCTTTACTGCAGCGATACTTTCAAACCGCCGTGGCCATCAACTACCACAATGATGATCGCCACCGTTGCGTCGCATTGTCCTTCGGCAGCTTCGTCACCCTATGACTTCACCCGCATCCGGTTTTCTCGGGGCAGCATGATTCGAATGGTTCTATAGTTTTGTCAGGGAAGCACCGTATTCCTTTTTACCTCGACGTGTACCATCTGTTCGGACCAGCGTATTCTTGCAATTTGCCTATATACAGCTGTACAACGAGAGCGCTAGTGTCATGCAAGTGCGCGTTCGCACGACGCTTATTCCGGTTCCGAAGGCAGAATCAGTTGGGCAAAACCTTGTCCTCGCTCTACTGAGGAGCCGATTAAGCCTTTGCAACCGAGCTGACTGCTCGCCGTTGGCGTCTGAGAGATGTGCTTTTAGAAATGCGCAATCAACGGCAGTTCCGCAATGCCTTAAAAAGTGAAATGTGATTGTAGCGAACTGGGCGAGCGACGCTCACCTTGAAACTGTATAATGCCACGACAATATTAAATTAGTTTACCCTTTTCTTCTCATGGCTTTGCACTGACCCAATGCACTATATTATTTAACGTTTTGTCACTTTAAGTTTAAAGAGACAGCGTCATACGTTTTGCTGCGTCGCTTACTGAAAACATATAAAGGAGACCCCGTAATACCGTGTGTCAGCGGCGAAACTCCTTTTTGTAAGGCATCCTTCAGGGTTACAGAAAGAGGTTTACTTCAAAGGATTTTAGTTCGCCCGTCTGTCTGAGATATGTCACTTGATAATGATCTCCTATACATAATATCACACCACTGAACGCCAGGACAACCTGAGTATGTGTGGTAGTGAATCAGCGGCCAGATGGCGCTCACCTCCGTGAATCCGCGGCAGCGGCAGCGCCGGCCGTGCGGAGGACAGAAAAAGAAAGAACCAGAAAACTCGCCTTCTCGCATAGCGTTCGCCGCAAGCGTTTCCCGGTAGCGTATTTACAATTGCTAGTATACGTACAGCGCTTGACCGCTGGCGCCACGCTGCGCCGCTCGCGCGTACCATGTTTCGAGCCGCCGCCGTTGGAACGGAGGAGGCGTTGACGGAGAAAACGCTGGGCTGGTGGTGACTAGCCTGCTGTTGGGATCGGTGGTATTATAAACGCATCACTGTTTTGATGATCCAAATATAATCTCACTATCAGGGAGGGAGCAGTCTACCTGACTGGAGCAGTACTTTTTTATTTGGGGTGTTGCTACGCTGCGCTCCGCAACACCCCAATGACCGCCGCTTCGCGTCGGCGCCCGGTACCACGGCTGCCGCCGTGGCACCGGGGTTCAAGCGACCGCGCTGGCAAACAGAGAGGGAAAAAAAGGGAAAAGCGTGATAAGAAAAAAAAATTCCAGCCAGGGCGGGTTTCGAGCCCGCGTACGCATGATCCAGAAGCGTGCCCCGTAACCACCCAGCCATACAGCCACGCTTTCAAGATTTGCATTCGTGCGAACCATATGATTACGTTCGAGCGCTCTCGGCGAACGGAACCACCTCGAAACGCGGTACGCGCGAGCGGCGCAGCGTGGCGCCAGCGGTCAAACGCTGTATCTACTAGCAAATGGAGTGTTGCTTCCCGGTAATGGTTACGGTTGCATAAGCTGCAGTACAGTGGCTAGCTGCAGTTGCCGGTCTATATATAGCGCGTCGCGGCGCTGCCAGTTGGTGCGGTGATTTCGGGGAGTTCTGTCGTGCGGAGCTCCGATCGACGAACTTTCGGCTTCTCAGTCAGTTGCGGCGTCCGGCTCCTTTGGAAGTCCACGCAAGTACGCGAATGAGGCCGAGGCGTCATCGGAGAGGCGTCGCAATGCTTTCGCATTCATCCACGTAGGAATACCTAAGTGCCCTTTACTTTTTTGTGTTCAAATATAACGTTATGGAGAGGCAGGCGACAAGTTTGTTTCCGACATTTCCAATATCAAAATACGTAAATCAGATCTATAATTCAATCACATGAAAATCCACGCGCCCTTCTCGGCGCAGCCAGTTTCCTGAATGACATCGCAAGTACATCCTGCACGACACAGACCAAAAGGCGCCACATTCGTCGTCTCGCCCTCTTCAGTAAAACCCGAACCAAAATTTTCGGCGCCACAAAAATTGCTTCATCGAGGCACGTGCCGCTTGGCTCCTCCATGTTGCTGCTGTGCTCTGGCTTCTTATTGATGCGCCGACGTGTATACGCTTGCAATAATTCTGAAGAGGCAACGCTGTCAGCTTCATCCGTGTAAGGAGACGATATGCTGCGCCGAATTTCAGGAATTAACGAATAGCCTTGCCTCCTGTCAGAACTGCTTCACCGCTTTTACGTGACTGTATCAGCGTCTTCTAACTTCTTTCTAACCTTCCGCGCAGCGCCATTGATACTGTGACATCACGACGGCGCCGGTGGCGCCGATGGTATTAACACGCCCGGGTATACGTATAATTGCTATCGCAATTAAGTTTCGTTCTTAAAGTTGGGAACTCTGGAACTGATAGCAGCCATAGAGCAAGTTCCACCGGTCTGTACTGAGGCCCTAGACGTTCTAATGACCCATTTCATTTTTCATTCTTCTCGTCCTTCACAGCGTTCGCGAGCCGCGTCCGAGACAATGACGAACATCGTTTTCTGGTCAGATTCTATACAGAAAGTCTGTGCCGCGAGAAAACTTACGTGGCCTTCCGACTCGGGTTTAATTTGATTTTCTATTTTATGTGGACCTCAGTGCTAGTTGTATACGCGAAGGCAATCTCGCATGGCCTCAACCTCGTCTTAACCAATCTCATTGACAAGAGAATCTCAACCGCAAGAAACAAGTTGAATTCGAACCGTAGCAAAGACGTGTGTCATGACGCGTGTAGGTGAGGCTGCGTAATTTTCCCTATCGTAGACCTTTATTTTGACCAAGCACCTACCGGTGCCATGGAATTGGTTAAAACGAGGTTGAGGCTGACCGACATTTTCTTCGATTACAACTAACACCGAGGTCCATATAATATAGAAAATCTAATTTCACCCGAGTCGCAGGAAGTTTCCTGCGTACAGTTTTCTCCCGGCATGGGTTCTCGTGCATACGTAGAGGTTGACCATAAAACAATGTAGGGCATTAGTTAGGCTCCCACAGGCGGAAAAAAGTTGCCTTTCCTTGCACTAAGTTTTTCATGTTTTAAGAATACGTAGTTTATTGTAAATTAAAGCCTCACCTGTAACAAATTCTAGAATCCACTAAAGAAAAAAAAACTGTTCAGTTCAACCGTGCTTCCCTTGGCTTTATTGACTGTTGGCTTTTCATCTACTTGCGTGAAACCGCGAGAAACTAAAAGAATGGGAGAAAAATTGCCAGTTTGCTGGATGAACTCCTGAATGATTTGAAACCACGGGGCCGCGAGGGCTCATCATAAGCGGGCAGCGCATGTCACTTTCGGGCTCGGACTGGGCCTGGGCCAGAGAAAGAAAGAAAGAAAGAAAGAAAAAAAAAAAAAACGGTCCGTGCAATGCTCTATACGCGAACACACGTAACTATACCGTCAGACTATATACCGTAACTATACCGTCAGAGGTCTGGCGACCAAGCACCGTAGGTCTTAAAATTGTATCTTGCACCCTGTTTCTTAAATAATATTTTTTCCCGCTAAACAGCTTGGCTAACATTAGCTGGGACACACGGTATAGCGGACGTAAAGAAGACGTTTTGTCTGTGTCTTCCTTACGCGTCCACTATATAGTTACGTGCGTCTGCGTCATTGTGTGCGATAAGCACCTAAATCACACCGCACAAAGTGCTGTTCCACGGAAAGGCACGGACAATTAATTACTGAAAAGGGGTAACAAAAACAAAAAGTTTGCTGAGTTTCTAGCGAAAGAAAAGTGAGAAATGCTTCATCCACGACATAATCGCCGGAAGCAAACGGGTACACGATGATGTTGGGCTTTTTAATATGCGCAATAAAATAAGCGACTGTTTTCCGCGGTCGCTCGCTGTTGAAAACTGGAGGCACCATTATGCTGCCGTACCCGCGTCTTAACGTGGCAGGTATAGGGGAGGATGTATACGCAAATGATGAATACACATTTAGTTATTCCCTGAACGTTTCTACGCTGACGCCGCTCGCCACTGGGGCGTCTCGTGCTTCTGCGTCGTGAGGAGAAGGCGCCGCGGTAGCTACAAGAGTGGCTCCTGAATATTCAAGACGGTCTAACGTTTTCAACGGAAAGCGAAACACGCACGACACCGACAGGCGGTGCGTAAGTGCTGCATTTCAAAAGGAGTCAGGAAACATGTCTCGCGGTTTTTAACGCTCGTGACGGTTTTCGCATTCAAGGCGTCACGTGCAGATTCGCCGCACGTTCGTGACTATGAATATGTGTGTGTGTGTGTGTGTGTGTGTGTGTGTGTGTGTGTGTGTGTGTGCGTGTGCGTGTGCGTGTGCGTGTGTGTGTGTGTGTGTGCGTGTGCGTGTGCGTGTGCGTGTGTGTGTGTGTGTGGTGTGCGTGTGCGTGTGCGTGTGCGTGTGTGTGTGTGTGTGTGTGTGTGTGCGTGTGCGTGTGCGTGTGCGTGTGCGTGTGTGTGTGTGTGTGTGTGTGTGTGTGTGTGTGTGTGTGTGTGTGTGTGTGTGTGTGTGTGTGTAAACGTGACCTCCTTGTTAACCACGTATTGTCGTTTTTACTTTGGTCGCTGTGAAAGAGTCGCGATAACATCGTCTCCATGCAGTGTCAACTGCGCTGGTGCAGTTGGCGCTGCTTTACACTATAAATAAGTGTCTCTGCGCGGGAGTGCTACAAAGTGCTACATAGTAGAACGCCAGAAGTAGCAATCACGAACTTTTGCACCGAAGTAACAGTGAAATTTAAAAAGTTACAAAAAATAAGACAACCACACAAAAAAAAAAAAAAACAAAAAAAACACTATGCACAGGTTCCAGGGACCATACACTATATATCGTTTGCTTCCGACATGCGTGACGACGCTGCAAGAAAGCTCCATATCGTGGCTAAAGATATGACACACAAATATTGGTCTTCTCCCAACCTCCCGAATTGTCATCTTCACAGACTTGATCCATCCCTAAAGATACAAGTGCCGTCAAAAGTTTCCCGCTCTGAGGCGACAGTATTGCACCGCCTCTGGCTCGGGGTGGCATTTACAAAGGCCTACTCGTTCCGCATTGGAATGGGGGATACGCCCATGTGCGACTCTTGTGACACTATAGAAACAATTGAACACATCTTATGTCTCTGTCCCCAGTACGACGTCGAACGTGAAGCTCTCCGGACAGCATCGAACCGGCTGGACTCTAGACCATTTTCCAAAATGAAGATCCTTTTACCATGGTCTTACGTGTCGATGGCACAGAAAGCGACGAAAGCGTTGTTACAGTACGTGAAGTGGACAGGTCTTGGCGACCGTGTGTAGACTAGGTGCGAACCTTCAAATGTGCGCGCAACTGTGCTTTCTCTCTCTCCTCTCTCTCTCTCTCTCTTTTCATCCCTATACCCCCTTCCCCCAGTCTAGGGTAGCAAACCGGACGTTCATCTGGTTAACCTTCCTTTCCTTTATGTAATATATATATATATATATATATATATATATATAACACTCCCAGGGTTAGTTCTAGTTTTAAAACATAAATACCCCCGAAAGTGAATGGGAAAACGGCTCCGCGGTAGCTCAATGGTGAGAGCATCGCACGCGTAATGCGAAGACGTGGGTTCGTTCCCCACCTGCGGAAAGTTGTTTTTTCATCCGTTTTCATTTCCATTAATTTCTCATTTCTGTATTTCAATTAGTAATTACAAGTAATTTCCCCTATGTTGTCCTTGGTGTCATTGTTTGTTGGCTTCTACTGATATGATATATATATATATATATATATATATATATATATATATATCCGGCATGCGTGTGGTGAGCGGGCGTTGGGGGGTACCTTTAGCCTCTCATATACGTAGTGCGAGGAAATCATATTGAGGCGATGGCGAGACTGTTCTCGAAGTCATCCAGCCCTTACTTTGCTTCTGACGCTGCTGTAGCATCAGTAGTCTCAAGAGGCTCAGAGCTGATTCTCTCTAGGTCTCCACTCAATCTAGTATACCCTTCAGAAATCGCAGCAGCGCTTTTGTGTCCTTTCGTAACTCCGATATGCGAGGCCATGGTCCCAAGATGTCTGATATAGAGCAGAGAATTGTCACAACGTCGGCAATATCAACAGTGGACTTTCTCTTCTTATCTTAATCTTCTCCTACTCTTTCCCCTTCCCCGAGTGCAGGGTAGCCAACCGGGCTCAGTCCTGGTTAACCTCCCTGCCTTTCATTTATCATTTTTCCTCTCTCTCTTTCCCCTCTAGGTCTCCACTAATGCATCCAGCGCCTTTCCGCTTTAGACACACCTCCTCTCTTTTCCATACGAATAAAAGATGTCACCCACTATGACAATATGCGATACGGCACCACCGTAAGTGAATTTTTCGTGAACCTTCATGTGTTTCGTTGGTGCAAGGCAAACGTTAACGAACAACATTGTGCACTGACATTCGCTTCGTTATATAGCAAGCTTCCTTCCGTCTTGTTTTGTCCGGTGTCTAAAGGAAAATAAATGCCGGCAGACTTGTGTGACCTTGCAGAATCACAACCCAAATTGTACAGAAGCGGAGTTCGTGACAAAGAGGCCGCAGTGCACGGTGCGCTGCTTCATTTAACCTCCGAGGGTTTCTTCCCAGCTCAGAGGCGTTCTCGGCTCCTGTGGAACTTTTCCGAAGCCCACGTGTACCTTCCTCACAGACACAGCTGCTGCGTCGGCTACGGCGTCGTTGTGTACGCGACTGCTAACAATTAACGCTTCCAGATTAACACTCCTGAACTTATACGCTTTAAACGATTCATGTTAAACGCCGAGGGTCTCCCGTACACGTGTAAAAGGTTTCAAACAGAAATGTGGAGCGGTTGGCTTAAGTGCCTTCACTCGGCTTCCGGGCACCCGGTGCGGCTGCTTGGCATGAACCCCCCTCCCTTATCCCCTCTTTTCTTCTCTTTCTCTTGCCACGCTCTCCTATTTCTTAAGACCAATTTTGTATAGTGAATATGAAACAATTTAAAACGGTAATGGTTCTATTTTTGCCGGTAATTCGGCATTTATTTCTGTTAATACAATAAAAAAAGACAATATGGATGGCAGTTTGACGTGTCAAATTTTGTAAGCGTTCTAGAAATTGTGCCGCTAGACACTACGAAATCTCAGCCCACAGTGAGCAGCTTAAATATTATACATTAAAATTACATAAAGTAAACAATTCCCTGCACGATACCAACAGGGCTTAGAGCAAAATATAATTAGCATTTCTTATAACCGGAAAGAGTTACTATATAATTGCAGTTACTATATATGAAACAGTTAACCTCCCGAGACTTCTTTGAGTGGCGTATAGCTGCGCACGCAGCAAGGCCTAATGAAAGATGCTTACTCATAAGGGTTCAAGCTTTCGAACTTTCACTTCAAGGCTAAATGTGTTTATTCAAAGCTAAATGTTTATTCTGCATGAGATGTAAGACGACGGCACAGTACACGCTTACAAAAGTCAAGATACAACAAAGAACACACAAAGGGCAAGTCCTTCTCAGTACCGGCGTGGCGCATCAGCTTTCGCTTCTGTTGGAGGCGCCGGTGACGTATATACCCCGCCAAGGGCAATGGGACGCTTCACCTAAACACGGCGGCGTTATGTTGGGGATATGGAGGAGGCGGGGAACGAGGCTCACTTAGTCCGCTCGCTTGCTCTTCGGTACGGTGGCCTGTTGGGCCTCCAAGCACGTATTGCAGACGAAACGTGCAGTGGTGCCGTGTTATAATTCACAATACCGTGCACGAAGGTACGAACCGCTGTAACCAAACACTGGCAGGGGGACCATCAGCGCGCCGCGCTTTTGTCTTACTTCTCGCGGCGTTGTCGTCATCGCAAGACGCCAAGGGCTTGATGAGCATGCGCAGTGCCACGCAACTGAAGAAAAAAAAAAAAAAAAAGGAAGAAAAGAAAAGAAGAAAGAACGCTCCCGTTACTGCGGCGTCAACAACGCCGCGATTAAGTAGCTAGTGCGTGGTCCAGACTGCGCCAACCCGCGGAATTAAGGCCGCTGGCTTACTGCATGAGAGAAAGCTCTGCTTTCGGGGTGGTCTGCCTCCCTCCCCCTATGTGACGTCACTGCACCAACAATTACAAAATTTAGACATCGCTGGAAGTTATTTCGAAAATTTAGCTAAAGTGATCGAATTAGCGTTTTGAACGCCTTGACGTCACATCGGAAATTTCTTGTGACGCCCCTAAAAATCCGACAAACTTGAAATTCCTCCAGCGAGTTTCTCACACCGGCACATTTCATTCCTATGAAGTTTCATCTTGATACGCTTATATATATATATATATATATATATATATATATATAGCTCGTCATACACCGCCGGCAAGCGTCGAGAATAACTTCAATTAGCAAAAATTTTACAATTTTTCACGCCGCCTTCAAAGTATACCTATAAATTTGAAATGTCCTTCGCATGTTCATCCCAAAACACGCATTTTAGTGTTACTGAGTTTCATAGTGATATCCTCGGTGGAATTAACAGAACTTTGGTAATCTTCCCCAACACGCCTAATCATCCCGCGCGCTTCTAACCTTGCCCGCACGTAAATATTGTCATTCCCAGCATCCTATCCAAATTCCATTGTGTGCGAGCTCCAGTGTTTTTCTCACTAAATTTTAGTCCTCATTTGGAGCGGACATTCTCCACCGCATCTCGCAAAACAAGTTCGCAGAAAAACAATAATAATAACAATAATAAAGAACAGTATACAACATCACGTTTTAATTCCCCACCAAGCTTATTCTTTCCAAACCGGGGTCTTGTTTGATGGGAGCTGTTGCGGATTTTGTTGCGGAACAAGCACCCATAATAATCTACTCTGAGGAGACACTTGTGTGCTGTCATCCTAGCTCCTGAGTTACATGCCGGCATTGACGTTTTAGGCAACTTGTTTCACCATATGTTATAAAATATACCGGTAGACTGTTTCGATGTTTTCCTATCCATTATGGCGAGTGCGACGCCAAGTGCAGCCAAAGGGTCGCGGGGAGGAAAGGCTATAAAAGCTTTCAGCACTTTCTTCATCGTTACGGAAAATTTTCTACCACCTTTCTCCCCCTTCCTCAGCTAACATAAGGTAGAAAGCCGCACTGCCTCTATACAACAACCCCGCTGTTACTTGTCCTCTGGACGTGTGCAAACTTGGCACATTTGTGAATTTGCAGCAAAACATTTCGACGATGAGTAAGGTTCACGTCTATTTCCGTAGCACGAGGCAAAATGCACGCTACATTGACCTCAGGAACCGCGGACACCTTATACCTCGAGCAACGCCAGAGGGCGAAGTTCCTCTAGCGACTGATCACCCCGTGTAAGAGATGAGCGTTCTCTCTATAACAACGGCTGCTCAACCCTTCGCCGATCGCGTACTTGGTGCGAGTTCCTTGCGCCGCTCTTGTGGGAAGAGCACGCGACTGCGAGCTCTCTTAAGTGCATTCTGGGTCGTGAGAACGGTGCCGCCCGCGCTCTCGCCGCCGATTGCTTAGTATATGCGCGCGGGGCGTATGGCGCGCTGCCAGGATCAGTTCTGGCCGCGTGTTTATTGCTCTGCCGCATGCAGTCTCGCACACGGTATTGAACCTGCGCTCGCAGCGGCCAGGCCCTGTTGCGCACGGACATCAGTGTTGTGTTTCTTCCTATGCCGACCATCACCGGAAAGGTGCATGCATGGGGCGCGCAGGCGCAGCTCGTCGTGTTTGCGCTGATCACGGATGCAGACAAGCGTTTACAACTTATCACGAACTCTACAACCACAGGAGCAGTAAGTAACCAGCGGAGGGCAACAATGTTATATAAGTGAAGCCACCAGGATAGCGGCACAGCGTTGGTGGATATGCACAATACGCGCGGAGCAATCTTCAGAGACGTTTCTGAAACGTAAGACAGTTTCGTGGTTGGTCGCGCATGAACACTGGCCCATAGCAATCACACGCAGTTCCTCTATATACGTGCAAACCACAACTTGGCACGAATTAGCCACTTTATCTGTATTTACAAAATGCGATAACCTTTACTATGCTTATATAATCTGTTTCGACATGTCCCCGGTTGTAGCCGGAAACCTCGCGGCTATATTTACTGCGTATAGTCACAAATTATGCCCGACTGTTATTAAGCCACTCATATTTATACATGATACCAAGAATGGATACCAAGAGAAGGGAAGCGCAGTCGAGGATGGCAGACAACTAGGTGGGGTGAAGAAGTTAGGAAATTTGCAGGCGCAAGTTGGAATCAGCTAGCGCAAGACATGGGTAATTATAGATAACAGGGAGAGGCCTTCGTCCTGCAGTGGACATAAATATAGGCTGATGATGATAATGATGATGATGATGATGATGATTTATACAGGGTGTCCTAGCTATCATACAACGCATTTTTTTTAAAGACGGGCCATTCTACGCGAAGGTTGATGCCATTCAATCTATTAGTTACTTGCAATTAGTTATTGTTTAATTACTGCTCTGAATGACGTACTGTCAATGAAGAATTTGTAGCAAATTGAAACTTAAAACTGGCATGTTTTCAGCCAGGTAGTTCTTGCCCGTTTATTAGTGGCACGAGCATCGAGTGACACTCTTGTTTCTTGCGCAGCACTTCCTGTTCACCTCCTGAGACGACCGGGGACGAAACTAATATATATATATATATATATATATATATATATATATATAGTACAGTACACAATTCATGGGTTTCATTACAGATATGACATCAGAGCATAAGTTTAGTAACAAGTTGAGTTACTTAAGTGTCTGGAATAATTAGAATGAATTAGAAATCACCGATTATCGCACAACAACGCACAGAACACCAGCGCCTAGATGCGAGTGCCACTAAGAGACACCTAAGTCAAAGATCAGGGTCGCCTACCGTTTTTTTTTTTTTTTTTTTTCAGGATGATAAAGAAAGCCCGCGAGAATTGAAAAATATCCCGTGACTAACCGTCCGCCCAGCATCAAAAAGCAACGCCCTCAAAGTCAGAGCTTGGTCCTTGGCGTCTTTCTAGATTTCACAAAAGCATTCGATCATATTAATCACAACATACTGATTCAAAAATTGCAGCACTATGGCATTCGAGGGAAAGCTCTGTCACTTATTTCTTCGTACCTATATATACAGCATCGGTCGCAGTTTGTCGTGATTAATGGTCACTCTTCAGTAAAGCCAGTTAATTTAGGTGTTCCACAGGGAAGAATTTTGGGTCCTTTTCTCTTTGTTCTTTACATTAACCATATTTTTAACATTGATCATACGGCCAAGCATATATTATACGCTGACGATACTAGCCTATTTTTTGCCGGCTCGGATGTCGCGTGCCTGTCTTTTCGCGCAAACGAAACACTTCATCGCATTCACTTATGGGCTACAAATAATGAATTAAAGCTAAACCTTCGTGAAACTAAGGCCGTTTTGTTTCACCCACGAAACAAATTCTGCGAACTCCCCCGACTATTGCTAAACGATGTCGAAATACAAGTTGTAGAAAGTTTTAAAACGCTTGGCGTAATTTTCTCAAATAATCTGTCCTGGGATGCTCACATTAATTACCTGTCGAAAAAGCGGTCCAAAGTAATTGGTCTCATGCGTCGACATTGCTCTACGTTCCCTCTTTAGGTTAATAATATTCTGTACAATGCTATATTTTCTTCCACGCTAAACTACGGTGCACTATAGTTTGGGGAACAACAACAAAAGAAAATATAAAGAAACTTCTCTCACTCAGAAGCTTGCAATACCCGCCTAGTTTTTAAAGCTCCTTACTTAAGTCACACAGAGGAGAGGACATGTTCAAAAAGTTTAAGATTGTTAACGTACAATGTATGTACAATTTCAGACTACTTCGGCAACATAAGCTGGACACAAATAAGAAAAATGACCCTCTGAAATTACTGGCGAGGTTGACAAAAAATTCCCCTACATACCACACACGCTATCCCGAAACATGGAAAGTTGACAAATGCCGCACGACCTATGGTAAGCAAATGCTAAGGTACACTTTACCTAACTCGTTAAATGAGTTGGCCAAAAATGGCACAGATGTAGCAATGATCTCTTTTAATGAGCTTCGAAGCTTATACGTATAACTCTCCAATGTTTTACCTTTTGTTGAAACACTAATTGTGTTTCTCGATTGCTTCCATTTCTGATTCAGTGAATTTCTCGCAATGTTGTTGTATATATATTTATGGAATTTCTGTACGCACATATTTGCCCACTGTTTGCATTCTTGTATAGTTTTCTGAAGTTTTTTTGCGTTTTCTGCATATTGATTTTCTTGTGTGCATGTATGGCACTTGTACCACTATATGCCATGCCCTGGTGCACGGACCCAGTCAAGCCTTTTCAGGCTTTTTTGTCCATGCTCCAAACATCTTAGAGATGTTGAATAAAGCTGAATTGAATTGAATACGTTCCACAGGAGTTAGTGACCGCACTCTTTCCACGACGCATCAGCCACCATGCAGTTATCGGCAAGGCTTTCCTTATTAACACCAAGGCGCCGCGCTGTCGCGGGAGGGGCGCGCCAGACCAAGCGCCAGCTCGCGGCCAATCTAACTGCTATGGAGCGTGTTTGAGGGCGCTGCCTTTTGATGCGGGGGGACGGTCAATCACGGGATATTTTTCATTTTTTCGCGGGCTTGCTTTATGAGCCTGGAAAAGATAAACGGGCAAAAAGCACCAAAAAACATGCGAGCTTTAAGTTTCTTTCAATTTCCTACAAATGCTTCATTGAGAGCACTGCATTTAGAGCAGTAGTTAAAAAATAGCTGATGGCAATTAATTATTAGATTGAATGACATCAACAAAAAATTACTGACGGCTACTCTACTCGACTGTGAACAATACGCATTTGGTGCATATTGGCGCAAACGCGATGCATAATAGCTGGGACACCCTATAGTATATATTTCTCAATAACTACTGGCAGACCATAAAATATAGGAGGCTACGGGCAGACATGCAAAAAAAAAAAAAACTGTCGCAGTTTCGCTCGAAAGGCGAAGCATCGATTGCGATAGCAAATTACCTATACGACGTAAGGATAGTAATTTTGTCGGCCGTATAAACTTGTAAACATTCTTAACTAACTAAATTAACAAGCATGGTGTCACTGGAGCACAGGCAAGCATGAACACATCTGACTCGATGACCGCGGACACTCGCTGTCGAAACGCTGTCGTGAGGAAGAGCGGCAGCGAGCGAATTGCCCTTCGTGCTGCCTCTCGCTTCAACGCGAACTAAGCGGCGAGAACACAGCACACCCGAAGCCATCAGCCCTCGGCGCGCATAGACTTCGTATACCCACCGCAGATAGCTTTCGAGAGTATACGGCCCGCGGGCCGCGCCATACGCAGCCGCTGCGGGAGTAAAACGGCCAATCAACGATGTGTTGAGTTGTCAGCGGACTTCTTTCTGAGATGATGATTATGATGATTTAATGGCATCCTGGCAGCCTGTGTGATTTAATGAGGTATGCTATACATGTTTTTAACAGCGAAGCTGTTTAAGCCAGCCGTATACTTTGTGGTTTGTGGTTCGTATTAAGAAACTATCAAAAAATAAAAGAAAATGAACTTTCTTGCCGAGGCGGGATTTGAACCCGCGTACCCACCGTCCCAAGGCGAGCGCTGTAACCATGCACTAAGCTGTACAGCCACTTTTTTTTTCTTTATCGCATGCAATTATAAGTAGTTATATGCGGAAATTATCTGCGTTACATTTATACACACATGAAAAAAAATGGAGGACGCTTAAGCTTCGCTTTTAAGAGTGCAACGCGATAGCATTCAAAGTTCCCTGACTGCTTCTCACCCCCCCCCCCAAAAAAAAAAAATTGCGTATATTTTCAGGTTTCCGTTTTTGTTTCGTACTTCTAATATTTCAGTCTGGGAAGATTTAACGCAAAAGGCATGCGCTGTGGGTGTTTTGTTCATGACATTTGTTTGTGGATTGTCATTCTCGAAATTTCGAGGAATAGCTTTGCCAAGAATGCAAGACAAGGTATGAGCAACATAATGATAGAATGGTGTGGCATACCTAAATATATTCGGAGGGCCTGCGTGATTGGGGATGATTTTCTCCGCCACACGCCGACATCGCACGCCGGTTGCCGACGCCGGATTTTCTGCGACACGGGACCCTTAGCGCTATCACGTTAAAACAAATTTACACACGCTATGCAGTCTAATGAAAGTTCAAAAATCGGGCAAACAAACACAAGCGTCCGAAATCCATTCAGGAAGGCATGCTTGCAGAACATGCATTTATGCGAACCATATCATTGCGTTCTAGCGTCGTCGTCTTCGACCACAGCTGGTGCGTTCGCACGCTCGTGCTATGCGAGGTGAAGAGGTTTTGCGCGCTATGAGAACGAGAGAGAGAAAGACGCATTCACGGAGCGGGTCTGCTGGAACGCGTTGTCGGCATTGCAACGCGGTGTCAGTGTAGCAAGCTGCGCTATGCAACGCGCAGTGACGACCGTAAGTCCGAGACGCGCGAAAACAAATGATCATCATCATCATGAGTAATAAGATGAAGAGTTCGCGCACACTTCCGGAAAATGCTGGGCTACAATCACCTAGCTTCGCTGTTTCAAGCGTTGCGCGGCCGAGTGCAAGGTTAATCGTTTTTTATCTAGCATTGTTGTATACATCTCCCTAATCTTTTTTTTTACCCCATTCAAAATCTACTTTGAACGCTGCCTATATGACTGCAACCTTTTTGTTTCCATTCCATTTCCAACACCGACAACTAGCGCCCCCTGGCGCCACAAGTGGACTGAGGCGCGGTTTCTATGGGCCATCATTAAGAAAAAATACCCGCAGGAAATTTCTAGCATATTTTTATAGTACATAATGGTAACAACATTGAGAAATCCAGAGTACACCGAACGATGCTTGGAAAGCATATTCTCGGAAGTCAGAGAACAAGGGAGAAGTCACGAGACAGTCTCAGTAGGACGGCCACGTTTCGGCGAGAGACAGAACGGTACTACATCGTGCAAATAATCATGGGGATTCCTGCGTAGGGAAAATTGGAGTGGCGCATTCCATATAGCGAAAGTGACAGGAATTCTCTTCATCATTGCAACATTTCTAAGAGAAACGCTTTAGCATCCTCTATGCAATAGAGCACAATACTATAAGCAGCGCAGTCGGTCCAAAGCTCTGCCATATTATTATTTGACGAACGCTCGCTGTGTCTGTACGCTCCCTGTGCACGTGCCTGTAGGTGTATAGGATACACGGGCGTATCAATTTAAGGTGGTATTTCTTCGTGTATAACCCCATTATTCTGTATTTCTCGCTAGACCTATTTGTGAGAGTTCACGGCCTGGGCTAGGCCACGTGTTGGGTCGCGTCGTATACACGTGACGCGGAGAGACGTTCCCGCATAACGTGGCTGTACTTTCGCGGCAAGCCCGTCCGACAAGTGGCCGTCGATCGTTAAAGTATAGAGGTCGTTTGGGAAGGCGTCGCGCTTTTGTTTAGACAATGGCGGAGCGATCGACGATCATGGACAGAAGCTGGACAATTTGCGGACCTTCGCGGACGGCTAGCCGTGCGCTCAGGACAAGGCGTAGGCCTTCAGCTGGCGCGGCAGTCACAGCTGCCGGCAGAACCTCGCGGTCGACACGCCTGCTACAGCACGCCTCCTGCAATACACACATCACCTGCGCCTCCCCGGAAGCTTGGGCCTTTCGAGCACATTTCGGAGTGAGCAGGTTAATTGCGTTCGATCATGCAAGGAAATTATTGAGGGGAAAAGTACAGTCTTTTCTTTCTTTATTATTATTATTATTATTATTATTATTATTATTATTATTATTATTATTATTATTATTATTATTATTATTATTATTATTATTATTATTATTATTATTATTATTATTATTATTATTATTATCAAAACATCGTTAGCAGTCTGTTTATTCGGGAGCACAACAGAAGCTGCAGCTCCTTGGGATCATGTGAAGTATACGGGGGGATCATTTTTAAGTTTTACGGAATTCTTAAAACTTGCCTGTTGCTGATAACATATTTCTAGTCCTTGCGCTGGATTATTCAGAGAGGCGGACATTACTTGCAAAAGAAATCGAAACACATTTCCAACTAATTAACAAAAATTACGAATAAACTTTCTAATTAATTACTTTACGGCACATATTACAATTTACGAATTGTAGCCGATGAGTATGCAAGGCGTATCCACTTGAAATGAATTTCCAGAATGACAACAGTTTGGAGATATGCGTCTACAAACTCGCCGTAACAATGCACTGTTCCATTTACTTTTTTTAAACAAGACACTCTTTTATGCATTGAAGCACAAAAGTAACTGGAACGCCCATATATTTCATCCCACACTTTGGGAAATAATATCTTGAAACTGGCGTCCTCCTGGAAATTCATTTCAAGTGGATATGTCTTGCGAACCGGATAAAAATTCGTAAATTGCAATATGTGCCATAAAGTAACTAACTGAGAAGTTAATTAGAGAATTTCTGTTAATTAGTGAAACATGTGTTTGGATTTGTCATGCTAGTAATGTTCGCCTCTTCAAATAATACAGCTCAAAGACAAGAATTATGGCATCTGCCATCGGCGATTTTTAAAAATTCCCGAGACCTTAAAAATGATCACCCTATATGTACTGTGCATTTTCAAACTTGTTTTCGAAAACCAGTTGTTTCTGTGAACCGCGCCGTAAGGCTGACAGTAAACTCTGCAGTGCCCTCTTCGAGTCGCAGAAAACGGACCATTTGTGTGTTGGTTCGTCATGAACAAAATGTCGTGCGACTCGAAGCGCTGCGAGTTCTGACTGAGAAAGGACACAAAATAATATTTCAGTGGCTGCCAAGTCACTGTGGAATCATTGGCAATGAGCGTGCCGATCAAGCTGCTCGTTCAGCTCATGAAGAAGACAACCGCCTATCGATTCCGCTGTCTGGGACAGATGCTGCAAGGATGCTCCGCCTACTTGCACGCCAACGCACTTCATCAGACTGGAATAAACCACATTTTATGCACGCCCGATTATACACCTTGGATCCAACCTTAAGCCCTCGACTTCCAACAAGACTTCCCCGAAGAGATGCGACCCTTCTGTGTAGGCTATGGTTGGGCGTCGCGTTCACCAATGCCTACGCGTTCCGCATAGGGATGGCCGACAGTGCAGCATGTGACAATTGTGGAGACGCGGAAACGATTCGTCATGTTCTTTGTCAGTGCCCACAATACAGTGTGCAGAGACAATCGCTTTCCGTTGGGCTGAACCAGTTGGACGACCAGCCGTTATCGGAAGAAAGAATTCTGCAACATCTACGCGACTCAACATCGCATCGGAAGGCCGTGCAAGCGCTCCTGCGCTTCTTGAAGTCCACTGGCCTGTGCGAACGTCTGTGATTGGAACGCCTCTTCTGTTCACTATGCCTGAGTCTTTTTTGGTGTTTTTTTTTCGCTCTCTTTCTCTCTCTTTGCACTCTCTCCAAACCCTTTATCCCCCCCAGTGCAGGTAGCAAACCGGAAACTCACTTCTGGTTAACCTCCCTGCCTTTCCTCTCTCGCTTGCTCTCTCTCTCTCTCAAACTTGTTTTCCTTTCATGTCATAAAAGAGGGGAAAGGGAGGGGGGAGTTAGGTATTATACTCGGCTGGCATCCATGAAGAATGACGATACACTGAAATTTGCCCATACTTAACTAAAATGAGTTGTCGTAGCTGCTGGTTTTAAAATGTTGCCTTTCATACGGAGAATGCGTTCCGGTGCAAAAGCACGAAGATGTACTAAAGCTCTTCTCTTGCGTTTTATTTTTCTTTTCTTTACACACTCGCACTTTTCATGCACTTAATCAATTGGTCATCCCAATAACCTCCCATTCTGTAGTATACTTAACCCGGCCCTGCTCGGGAACTCGTGGAAGATCTGATATGTCGTCCCAGTAATCCTAGGAGTGCTTCGTTCACTCCTGCGATGATTGGCGCCGAAGGTGTGAAACGCGAAACACGTCAGAAGAATATCGGTCAAAAAACTTGGAGGACGCTTAAGCTTCGCCTTTAAGAGCAGAACGCGATAGCGTTATCGGGCGCCGTTGACGCCCACACCGACACCCGATTTTCTGCGACACGGGGCCCGAAAGCAAACAATGGTGGACCGATCCCGGCGGCAGAGCAACGGCTCATACCCCCGTAAGGCAGAGGCTACAAGAAGTGACTCATCAATGGTTCATACCCACGTAAGCAAGGAAAAAAAAAAAAAAGGGGGGGGGGGGTTGTGTTTGAGTTTCCGCGTAACAGAAGTATGTGTTCTCGTATATTCAAATTACAATCCTACGCTATCATGTATGTTGGTTGTGTGTAATTCGGACTTTACAAATTTTCTTACGCATTTTGCTTTGAGAAATTCAGCTTTAGTTCAGTAACGCCTCTGCGCCACGCGGAGGGCCTATGGTAGTGGTTCGGGATGATTTTTTTTTTTTTTTTTTTCTGCCGGAACACGCCGCCGGCGGCGGTCGCCGACACCGGATTTTCTGCGACACGGCGCCCTTAACGCTATCGCGTTAATGCACCGAACCGTTCATCCGAGGAGCAAACCATGTCGCAAATGAAGCTGCCGGTCTAGTTAATAGATTTCAAAATGCAACGTTCTTTAGCAAGCGTCTACGGTATCCCTATTTGATTACTGCACTGAACTGCAGCGTACTCGCCGCAAGAAAATATTCCAAGCACGAAGAACAATGATGGAGCCCACAAAAGATAGAGAGCGCTACACGGAAGAGCCCAGAGGACGGGCGAGATTTGACATGTCGGCAGCATTAAATAAAGTTGTCAGCGCCATTTTTAGACGGTGTCCATATTTATTGATGCCTATTATATAGCTCAACAAAGAAATTAAGAGCATCGTATGTTAACTAGAGAGCATGGCGTCTGTTGTCCAAGCCTCGGTTTAGAAGCCCAAAGGGTAGTACGAAATCTCAGAAGCGTTTTTACTCCTTCAGGGCCTCCGGCGCACGAACGGATTAGGCAACCCGCGAGCACATTTCTCAGAGTTGTGCTACAGTTATAGCCTGCTGGTCCACGGAACTGACACATCCTAGACGCTTACGAGTACCAGGTACGTGAGCTTCGTCAGAACCTCACCTCCTTAAGTTGATACACCTCAGATTAAATACATCAGAGCATCGGGCTTCTATAAACAAAGTCTCAAGTTTGAATCCTCGCCCAGGCCGAATTTTCAGACTTGGAGTGGCGCCTGGAACCGGCATAAAGAAATCGAAAGTCAATGGGGCTACACTAGTCAAACTACGACCAAGTTAGGAAGGCCCATTTAGCTTCCAAACGAATTCCCTCGCCAGAACAGGAATTGACCTCCCTTTTGTGCTGTATTTGGCCACTACCTCCCTCATGACTTATAATTAAACCTTGGCCCTCAGTCTCAAGCAGCTGCGGAGACCTGACCAAGAAGGCGGTCGTGGGACGTAGCAGATAGTGCTAAGAATCTTTGGGTCAAGACAGGCCGCCACTGGAAATTAAACCTGACAACGTTCAACACGCGAACCCTCTTGAGTGAAGCTAGCTTAGCATGGCTGTTCGAGAAATTATCTGGCATCACCTGGGATACTATTGGGCTTAGTGAAGCTAGGAGAACTGTGCTGACTAATGGCCGCGTCTTCTGCTAGAGAGTTCTTCCAGATAAGACGGGATACGGGGTAGGATTTCTAATTGACAAGGACATAGCGGGCAACATAGAAGAATTCTGCAACATAAATGAAAAGGTAGCACTCATCGTACTAAAGCTAAATAGGAGATACAGATTAAAAGACGTACAGGCCTACAGTCCGACGGCCAGTTATAATGACGATGAAATAGAGTAGTTCTATGAGGATCTTGGATTAGCAATGAAAAAGGTGCAAAAGGTACTGTAGTCATGGGCGACTAGAGTGATCACAGGTTACTTAGTGAGAAATATATAGAGACGTCATGAGGAAAAGGCAATATTGGTCAAGAAGAAACAGTCCAACCTAGAAGCAGTCAGGTAAAAAGCAGACGAATTCAGGCTAGTGCTCCCGAACAAATATAAGGCATTAGAACCGGAGGAATAACATAACATAGAGATAATGAATTAGATAGCAACTAAAATAATTTTAGATGCCGCAGTTTAAGTTGTAGGTAAGGCACCATGACCACAAATAGGCAAGCTCTCCCAAGTAACAAAGCATAGCAAGGATAAAGAAACGACAGAGCCATGAAAGTTTTTAACTGCAGAGTTCAGATAATGATATTGACAGAATTGGCTGAACTGTCAAAGCTAACGAACAAGATGAAAGTAAGTGATGTACTCTAAATCATAACTTTGGAAAGACTAAGGGAGCAGTGACAAATAGGGGCAGTATTAAATTAGTGTGAAGAAAACTTGGCATATGAAAGAGTAAGATGTATGCTGTGAAAGATAAGGCAGTGTATAATGTCATCAGCAATTTTGATAATATAGTAAAGGCAGCTGAGGAATTCTATACTGACCTATACAGTACTCAGAGCCACCACGCAACTTCCATTGGAAATAGTGACGAACAGGATACAGAAGTTTCATGTGTAACTAGCGAGGATGTTAGAAGGGTTAGAATACAGGTTCCTGGGAAAAGCGGCAGGATAAGTTAGAATAACAATCGATTTGATCAAAGATGGAGGGGATATTTTACTTGAAAAGCTTGCGGCCCTTTATACGCAACGCCTCACGACTTTAAGTGTACCAGAGAGTTCGAAGAATGCAACATCATGCTAATCCATAAGAAGAGAGATGCTAGCTTGCTTTCGGTATTGTACACAACATTCACAAAGAAAATTTCCAATAGAATCAGGGTAGAACTTCAATTCAATTCAATTCAATTCAATTCTCTTTATTTACCAGAAAACATTCTGGCTGGACTCCTGGGCTAAAAGCTGCAATAATACAGCTTGACGGGGCCCAGGAGACCATACATACATTCCAACAAGTGACAGGTAAACAGAGGACAGATGCTTAAAAGCATCATACACGAAAATAACAAAGTTAATTACGCAGATAGTGGAAATGATTATACATTGAGAACCTGTACTCTTACTTGTAGAACCGAAAAAAAAAACAATGCATTTGCGTTAAAATGCAAAACAAACATTAATTCAAGAAAGTAACAAAGCACAATTCTACAGTAATACGGATACAACACTCTAATTTTACTAACAGAAAAAAATGATAACACTACTAATACAAGAAATAACTGCAATAGGACAAAATAACATCAGTTATATATCGGCAGCAAGTAACAAGAATGAAACAAATGAAGACCGTGTTTTGATAGATAATTGAATGAATAAATAAATTAGTAATTCAGAAATATTTCACGTAATATATTTACTGTGGGTTTGTCTAACTCGTTATGTTTATTTAGAATAGATGGAAGGTTATGTTTCAAAGACTGGTGTTTATAGTTGGTACGAAAACGGGGTATAAGCCACTTTCCCACGTTTTGAGCATTGATATCATGATTCTGACGCTGCAGAAATGCAATAGTCTGAATGAAATGTTTCAACGCAGAAGAGCAGATGTAAAATGAGCGCAGGATGCGAAACTCATACAAATCTCGGATTTTAATTAATTTGTGAGTGCGAAAGTATGTGGAAGTCGGAGATAAATAATCAATGTTGGCAATGCGACGGACAGCTTTCTCTTGTAAAAGCAGTATTCTATTTATATTACGCTGAGTCGTAGTAAGCCAAACCAAACTGCAGTAGTTTATGTGTGATTGAAATAGCGCGTGATATATTTTAACTTTTATTTGTGTCGGGAGAATTTCGCGGCACCGCGATAAAACTCCCGTAGTTAAAGAAAGCTTGCTTACATAAATTATTTATGTGAGAATCCCAACTTAGATGAGATGAAAATGTTACACCAAGGATCTTATGTTCATCAACAATGTCGATTTTATGTTCTGCACACATAATATCTTGTTTAACGTTGCATGTCTTGTTTCTAGGTCTGAAAATTATTACCTTCGTTCTCCCGGGGTTAATATTAAGTTTATTTGATAGTGACCATGATTTAATGTTACTTAATAATCAATTACATCTTTCTGCCAACTCATCCGCATTTTCGTGGCGTCAGTAAGACTTGACGTCAGTAAGACTTGACTTCAGCAAACCCAGAGTATTGGCTGGTATTAGGAGGGCGTATTCTACAATATTCCATCCACGTCATCAACCTATTAATTGAGAAATCTGCAGAGTACAACCAACATTGAAGTATTTTACAGACTATGAAAAGGTATTTGATTCAGTAGAGATACCAGCAGACATGGAGGCATTGTATAGTCAAGCAGTATAGAAAGAATATGTTAATGTATTAGCAAATGTATATAAAGATGCCACGGCTACCTTAATTCTTCATATGAAATGCGGGAAAATACCAGTCAAGAAAGGAGTCATTCAAGAACACACAATCTCACCAATGCTATTCACTGCATGTTTACAAGAAGTATTACAGTTGTTGTTAGACTTGGAATGATTAGGTGTGAGAATCAATTAACGGCGAATATCTCAACAACTTTCTGTTTGCACATAACATTGTCCTGTTCAGAAACGCTGAGGACGAATTGCAACAAATGATTGAGAAAGTGCAAGAGTAGGGTTGAAGATTAATATGCAGAAGACAAATGCAATGACATGAATAGACTGGCAAGGGAACAAGAATTCATGATCGGTAGTCAGCCTTTAGAATGTGTCGAGGAGTACGTTTATCTAGGGCAATTACAGGGGAGCCTGATCACGAGATGGAAATTTACAGAAGAATAAAAGTAGGGTGGAGCGCACGCGGCAGGCATTACCAAATCATGACGGGGAGCTTACGCTGTGGTTGCAAAGTGTACAATGAATGCATTCTACCGCTACTAACATATGGGGCAGAAACTTAGAGGTTAACAAAGAAGCTTGAGAACAAGTCTAGGGCGCGCAAAGAGCGATGGAACGAAAGGTGTTAAGCGTAACGTTAAGAGACAGGAAGAGAGTGGTGTGGATCGGAGAGCAAACGCGGCAGCCAATATTCTAGTTGACATTAAGAGAAAAAATGGAGCTGGGCAGGCCATGTAATGCGTAGGGTAGATAACCGGTGCACCATTAGAGTTACAGAATAGGTGACGAGGGAGGGGAAGCGGAATCGAGGACGGCAGAAAATTTGGTGGGATGATGGAATTGGGAAAATTACTGGCATAAAGTCGTGTCTTGTACAAGATGGGTACTTGCAGATCGCTGAGAGAGGCGCCTTTGTCCTGCAGTGTACATAAATATGATGATGATATTAAATACAACAATGCCGAATCTCTAAGTACTCTTGGCACTGTACACAGGCGGACCAGAATGTTCACGCTGGCGCAAGCAGCTCTCCACGCTTTTATCAGATTGACCGATAGACAAGGGCCGTGCCGTACAAGATGCCCGAGGCAACTTGCAGTGTCCCTACTGCCTCACATGTAGTCTCGAGAAAGAGGAGGGTGGACAGGGCACGCCGGCGGAGTGTCGGGGGAGTGCGCGCCATCTATGGGCAGGTGCCAGCCGGCGGCTAGACCAGGTGCAACCACGGCGCTCGGGTATCAGCCGCCAGCTGTCAGGTGCGCGCTTGCACCGCTGCAAGCGTGGAGAGGGAGACGATATTCGCTTCTCCCGCGATTCGTGGACGCACACACGCGAGCACCGTCACTTGCTCCTTCGCGGCCCCGTCTGCTGCTCGACCTCAGGCGATCGAGAGCGGCCAATCGAGCTCAGAAAAAAAAAGCATGCTGTTGTATATGTTGTATGTAGTAGACGGCTATAGTATCTACTAGAAGGTGCGCCTAAACAATAATGGACATCCTCTTAGTCGCCGCTAAGAATACGTTCAAGTGTTAGATTCAGACGCAGTTGTATAAGCTTGAAATGATTTATACTGCATCATCAACGTTCTACTCTATATCATTTCCCTCTTCTTGCAAAGAATCATTATACCGATGTGTCGACTCGACAGGTTGTTGTGGGAGTGTGTTTTTAAAGGGACACTAAAGGCAAATACTAAGTCAACGTGGACTGTTAAAATATAGCCATTCCAGAAACCTCGCAGCGATTGTTTCGTGCCAAGAAGACTTAGTGTAAGAGAAAATCCGTGTCTGAATTGTCCGCATACATTTAGTGCAATTCAATTCACCTGCCCATGATCGGGGAGTGGTGACGTTGCGTACGCCATCACTACCGTTTACTGCCGTCGGTGAGTAAAACGGCACCCGACAGACGGTGCTACGCTTTCTTGCGCAAAAAGAACTCGTGGCCATGGAGAAACCGAGCCAAGGCAGAGCGTTGGATTCGCCGCTGCAGCTGCTCATGGAGAAATGGCGTGGACCGTTCGGGCATTCTGCGACATCACATGGACGTGGCATTCTCTGCTACTTGAAGTTTGTGAGTTTCGCGAGCGAGCAAAGCCAGTACAGCACTATACGCGATAACGAAACTACTGAAACGCGAAAGCGCGGGCGGCGCCGAGTCGAGCGAAAACGAAAACTTTCGACCTCTCGCCTCGTTGTCAATTAGATCTTTTTTTTTTCCCGAAAAGTCGAATAGAACTGTACAAGTAGCATTTTAACGCGAGTGCGTTAAGGGCCCCGCGTCGCAGAAAATCCGGCGTCGGCGCCGGTGTCCGCGTAGGTGTCGGCGTCCGTGGCGGAGAAAATCATCCCGAACCACCCCGACCGCGCAGGAACTCCGCATGGCGCAAGGTGTTAGTGAACAAAAATTGAATTTCTCACAGTGAAATCCGTCAGAAAAATGGTAAAGTACGGCTTAACCACAACCTACAGACATGGTGGCGTCGTATTGTAATTTGAATGTACGAGAAAACATAATTTTGTTACGAGGAAACTCAAACACAAACTCCTTTTCCACCATTTCTACCATACCAAAGCGGCGCGCTCGGGTAGGTTACTTGCGAAAATCACATCCAAAAGGCGCTCGCATCCTCGGCAGGTCAAATTCTGGACTTAGCCTGCCTAATGCGTTTTGGACACGCGCGCGTGTCGGGGCAATAGCAAACAATAAAACAATAAAAAAGGTCCTAGGGCCTTCACATTTTAATATAAGACGACTTATATTTCCCCTGGGAAAAAATTGGAGGACGCTGAAACTTCGCATTTAAGAGTGGAACGCGATAGCGTTATCGGGCCCCGTTCGCATCGCATTTTTCTTTATGAGTAGGTTTCACTGCAACACAGTACGTGGGAAAGCCAGCTTACAAAAATCAAGCTTACACTGATCCCCTTAAAGTCGGCTTCACTTTTATACAGAAATGCATTGCTGGGAAGGCGTCTTTCCCGGAAGACGTCCCGACGCTCGTGCTAGTGGACGTATAGGTAGAGGGAAAAAAGAGGGATCGAACAGAAAGTATGCACAAGGGGGCGGGGGGAGAGAAAAAAAAAGAAAGTCATAAAGTTGAGTCGTTGTCGCACTATCGCGCGAAATAAGGCTTGAGGCGTACAACGTGCACAATCTCCGAGTGGTGCTTTCGACGCTAGGGCGATATGGCACTGTCCGATATGGCACTATACTACGGGCAGAGGACAGGCATACAAGATGAAGCCCGTGCGCGCGACTATCGGCGATCGTCGTCTTCGTCAGTCCTGTCATCATCGTTCGATACTGCAGCGCCTCATAGCAATATATATCATTATTATATTTTGCGTGATATTGAGACTACTGAGCAACGGAATTTCTGTTTGTGTACCAGGATGCCACCTAGGCCCAGCCCCCTGGATAATGGATAGTGATAATATTGGAAACAGCTATATATATATAAATCCCCGGAAATGTCAAATATCCCAAGTGAACCATGCCAAGTGCGTCCTATCACTTATTTTGTTCTCGTCCCCAACGTGCTAGGTCTACTGCTCGGAATGTATGACCAACAAGCCCACATTTTCACCTTAGCTCGCCTCATGCTCGCCCGACAATGCGGCTTAAGGTCGCGTCGCTGATGGGCGCCAGCTACTATTGAGGGCGTAACACTTGCGCTCCTCACAGTTTTGATTTTGTAGGTGAAATTGGCCGGAGTTCATTACGCTTCATAAATTAGTGGCATCGTATCTTTTTCTATGTCTGGAACAGGTTATAAGAACTCCTCGGATGACAGAGTTTCGTTTCTTGCATTGTGATCATTATTGGACTCTTTTGTTTAAAAATGTTTGTTTTTATAATTACTAGTCTAATTGCTATCCCAAATCACGTTCATATTGTCACTTTATAGTTATGCCTTTTTGGTAAAAGCAATCCCGATGAGATTATTTATTAAGCGGATATTCTTTGTTATTAAGGAATCTCGAACGCATCTCATGAAGCACTCTGGCTGCAGTAACACTGCTCATGTCCTTACTGCTTCCAGCACGCCGCGTCACTAACAGATCTTGTCGTGGGACTGTTCCACACTACGACCACAGCGGCAAGAAACCATAAGCACCTCCGAAAAAATGCTGGCCCACCATTTAGGCATCGAGGAGTGGCCTCGATGAAAAAGAAGCAGGCACCGCAGCCGTCAGGCAATCCTTGACTGTATTCTCCTATACGTCCGGGACGCAGGTCGCTAAGCTTATGTGCATTAGACATTCCTTTCACACCTGATGGCAAGAAGACTGGGTTGGAGCCACAGGTCCCAATCATAAACATTTAAATAAATAAATAAATAAATACATCAATCAATCAATCAATCAATCAATCAATCAACCAATCAATGAATCAGCGTCTCGAGACATTCGGGACAGATTCGGATCTGGCTGCAATGTGGCGGCTGAACGTAAGTCATCGTGAACTGTAATGTTGTGAAGCATTCTATTTTTGTACCTAAGCGAGTAGTATTCTGCTGTTGATGTCTTTTACTCAAGCGCGAGCACCAAAAAACACACAAAGAGCTCCCCCTCTCTTCCGTTCGCTTTAGTTACTTCTTTTTGCACCTAAAGCAAGATCTGTGCGGCGGCTTCAGTGCAAGACAGGTTCCTGCCGAATGATAAAGAGCTTCTGAATATTGCATCAACGAAACTACCAGTAGCCGCTGCCTCGAGGCAACGCCTTGAAGCGCACGCATAAATCTGGCTTTTTTGCATTCATATACATGTGACCCCTGTCAACATCGTCTCTGAGACGCCTCTCGATTGCCGACGAGTCCTCTCTTCTCCTCCCTTCGCCTCTCCCCCCCCCCCTTTTTTTTTTAAGAAATGTTTTTATACTTTATTAGGTCTCCATTTCAGTTCGTATGTCTTGATCTCCGCTATAGCTGTGATGTCACTGGCGCGCAGCGAGGGAGTGACGGAGTTATGATCACGAACGCCCCAAACTCCGGGGAGTTTTAGTGTTATTTTTGCTTTAATAGCGATGTATAAAAATCGCAAGTTGCCACCGAATACGAGGCGTGCTGGATGCATTCCTCGGCTTGCTTCTCAGCTGCGACTGAGCGCTGTGCAGTCAAGTCGTTCGTACAGTACGCCCATGAGCGATGTTGCGTAACTATTTGGCCTGAAAGTTGAGTTCGTAAACCGTCACCACGTCTTCGTCCACCCTTTTCACCAGGCACCAGCTTTTTTCTTTAAGGATCAACCCATAAAATGTAGCGCCTGCAATGCGAACGGGTTGGATGCTCCACTCGACACGCGGCCACAACTGTCGCTCTGCCATTACAGGTCGCGCGTTCTCCCAAATGAAATTTCGCAATATAATACCCTCTGCCCAAATAGAACAAATGATATTATATTAACAGTTGCGTGTCCTTCATTATGTGCACGCATGAAATTAAGCACGTAAGCTCATAAGCCAAGTTCACTGATAGCTTTATGGCCACGGTGTCACTTCGACGATTGTAAGGACATTAAACACCCGAATGACTCGTATTCTACACGCGAATTATTGGCGTAGATTTTTTTTAGACAACGTTCATGACACCGATTCTGGCTTTCCTCCAGTGACATGAATAAAAATGTAACTGCGCCAAAGTTACGTATGTTCTCGAAAACAACTGATTCCTTTGTGTTTGAACGTTCCTTTTATAATTGACGCAGTGTTCATTTAAACACCGATTAGAGCCCCCCTTTAAGCTTTAATTAACATTTAACTAATTTACAAGAAGGATATAGTAGTGACAAGGACATACAACTGCTGCCAGCTCGCAGTTAATTTTAATAGTGCTCAAGAATCTGTTACTTTTTATGTATATCAGAACTTGTGATTTTGGAAGAGCTGCACTAAGTCGAGCCCACTTAAAACAATCCCAGTTGCAACGAATGATCGGTTATTACGCACGAAGATCGAATAACGGCCATAACTTACATGCCGTCGTCTATGTCTCAGACAGAAGGAGCATGTCGCGGCTGCCTCCCGAGAAAGGCATCCCCCTCCGTGCTTGCTCCCTCTTTATCATGCTTCTCAGCGGTACGTGTTTTCCAAGGCAAAGGACTTTGCTTTTCTTGTGGATTTTGCGGATGTAAATCAGGGGGAAAAGCTGGCTGTGCACCGCTTTAAGCTCCGACACGGAATTAATTGCATTCAAAGCAGCTGCCGTCGAGGCCGCCTCGGTGAACTGTGACGACGTTCATGCGCGGTTTTGCGACAACGTGCCGACCATTGCGATCTACAGCAAGCAGGACGGTTACAACGCGGGTGAAACCGCCTTGTTCTTTGTAATACTGCCAGAGAAGACACGCGCGTTTAAAGGTGATCAGTGTGTCGCCGGCAAGCAGAGCAAAGTTCGAGTTACTATGCTTTTGTGCACGAACATTGATGGAGGTGACCGGCGGCGGCATTTCGTCACGGGCGCTTGCCTGCTCCGAACAGTCGGGAAACCGCGATTATTGGGTTTGCATTGAAGAAGCAAAGCAAGCTGACCGATTAATTTCGAGAACAAATGGTTTTGTTCGCTTATTCTTGCGTGTCCACTTATTACGAATGCTCGATTAAAATGACCGGATTCTGTGTGACCGTTATGCTCGTTATAAGTGAGCTCCGGGCGAGGTACTATGCGCAGTAAAGATGCAGGCATCCCTGTTCGCCTTTGCCGGAGCCGCGTCGATTGTAGTAAATCAGTGTCTATGTTCCAGCTGTTGTGACAAACACTGTAAAAAGAATATTCCCAAAAGCCTTCTTTTGGCAGCTCGGCCGATCTTAACTGGAACGCCAATGCATGCTTTAGCAATGCATGGTGACAAATATCTAGAAAGTGGCCCCACTCATTGGATTTATGCTACTAAGCAGAAGTGACTTCACTACAGCTCGGCTTCAATTTCGTTGAAGCCGAGCTGATTTCGCTAAAGCGTCATTTCAAAAATTTCATTAGAGAATATATTTTTACATTAGCTACCTGGACGCACATTGCGATTTGTCGTGCAAGTAATGTCCGCCCGCTCAGCTAGTCGACCTGGACATTCGTTAACTGGAGTAAAATAATGTCTGAAAATAAAATCAAACGTTAACAAATGAAAGGACCCCTTCCCGTACCACTAAGTATAAGGTGAGAGTCTGCCTGGACAGGCAGAATTGCCCCATGCTATGTTCCATGCTATTAAACATTTTTCTCGAACTAAAAAAATTTTAAAATTAAACACCCGGTATACAGTATGTAGTCGCAACCAGGCGCATATCTTGGTTTGGAAGAAGGCAAAGAATTTCTGCGGAAGAAGCATACTCCCGGAAATCAGACTGGAAATATACCTCAGGAAATTAGGGATAGGCTGCCAGACTCTCCGAAATAAACGTACCTATTCGTTGTGCTACCGGCCTCAGCGAAGACTGCCTAATAGTCGGGCACCGAGCATGTGGCGGTGTGCTGTGTTACCTACTCGCCGGATGGCGTCCCTATGTGGCCTTATTACGGCTCAGCAAGCCGTTATTCGTTTATATTAATCTGTGTTTACAATGCAGAAAGTATGCTAATGAATAGTTTTGTTAGATACTGTTACGTTTGGCCGAGTTCGGTTCCAAGACGGGAGAAGAAGACGCCGGGAGAAGGAAGAACGTAGTTTTAATGCGGCATGCTTGCCGAAAGAAGGTGTACAAAAGAAGCCGCCAACGGCGTGATCCGCAGTTGTACCTGTTGGAACAGTGCATTGTACTGAATTAACCGTGTCAGTGATCGAAGTTACCCTTGTGAGTTTTTATTTGTTCCAGACATGTATACATAACATGACTAAGGAGATGAAAAAAATAAAGGCCACTTATCGCGGCTTGACAAAGCTCCCATCTTCGAAAAGTACATCAGGCAGTGGCATACAGACAGATAATCGCCTCGACAAGTATATCGCAAACCGTACAGCTGATGCGACAATAACAACAGACTGAAATCTAAAACACATGAAGTGAAAAATAAGCTTTTGGTACTGCAGGAAGACACTATAAAAATTTCTTTTAAGATTTCCAAAAAATAAAGATACTTTCATTAGAAGAATCATTTAAACTAATATTATTTACAGTTGAAGGAAGAGCATATTTTAATGCTTACATCCCATACTTAGTGCATGGCCGTGGGACATACCGGAATCCATGGTGTCGTGTAGTGAACTGGAATCATCTGTAATTAAGTTGCCGGTTTCGGATAAAAAAGTAATTCTGCGCCATATGTGCGACTTATACAAGCAGAGAATACGCATAGTATAAAGAGCAGTTACTTTCATAGCACGTAGACTTGAGTATAACGGTACGGAAGGAGTGAAAGAAGGTACAGTGGCAATAGCTCTTAACGTGTCTTTTTGTAATATTATCAATTTGTGAATGTTTATAAATGTGGTAATTCGCCATACCAAGACGGCAGAATTTAGGTGCGATTTCAGTGGAGCAAAATAATTCAACCGCTTATTCGTCTGAGGCTTTGTGTCTTGAAATCTTCTTAAAACACCCAAATTCCGGGATAGCTTACGTGCCAGATTTTCGATATTCTCATCCCAAAACCTGAATTCGCGAAAAGTGATCGCCAGCGTTTTAGCTTCACCAGTTGTATCAATAACATTGCTGTCCAAAGTAAGAGTGACGCTGCCTATTTACGACACGTTTTTTGCTACAGGGTATGTCCGAAAAGTAATGTCAGTGAGTCGAATAAAAAAGTTATTATTCAGATCAGTATAACACATTAGAATGTTTCAAAATAGGCTCATCCTGCGTCGATACATCGCTTCCAGCGAGATTTCCAGGCATCGAAGGCGTCACGTGAGGCCTCCTCCGGAATGTCCTTTAGATCTAAGCCTTGGTGCAAGCCTCTTTGACTTTGTAAACTGTCCCGGAATGATGTCCTTTCATGGGAGTTTTCAAGCGCCATTGGTAGACGACGTTCTGACAAACAATAATCACCAAAGGCCGCCTTTATCATAGGAAATATTTCCACTGCGGACTTGCTGAGTTTCACACAAGTCTTGAAGGCAATCCTTTGTTACAACGAGCGCTGCATTGGGGCTTGCACGGGAAATAAAAACGAGATTCACAGAAAAGCCTGTCCTTACTCTCCAGATGGTAGCAGACGGCGGGAAGTTAGCTTACGTACGCGTGGTCCCTCTAGACCACGCGTACGTAAGCTAACTTCCCCCTCCACCAATCCCAACCGGTCCTAGCGCGGTCACGTACAGTCGCTTCACAATATAATCACTGACATTACTTTTCGGACAAACACTGTATGTATAAGACCTATGTTGTTTGGCCGGAATTTATCAAAGAGCGTTAATCAAAAACCATGCTTGTAATTTTTATAATGCTGCGTTCGCTTTGCTCATCTGGCTGCTCGCGTCAGTTCATGAAAGAAATAAAGTTGTATCACGTGCGTAAATTACATATTCGACATACCTGTCTATCTGTACTAAATGATTGACGTAAATATTAAGATGCTATTGACGCCATATGATGCTACCCTGGGGTATTATTATTATTATTATTTGATTTGAAAACATATACATAGGAAAGAGAAAGCGAGAAGCAAGGCTAGGGGCACAACGCCTGCCTACTCTTCGGAAAGGGTACGCTGTGCCTGTTGTGCCCATAACCCGATTTTGCATTACCGATGGCAATTCCCATTGAACGCGATCACTGGTATAGCTAGAGATCAGATCAAGTGCTAGCAAATTCCCCTGCTCCACCTCAATTTGTTGCAGCATTGGCACTGCCTTGACATCTCCGATTTTTATTAGTTTACTCTGCGGAAAGAATGCATAGTCGGCAGGGAGTCTGCGAGAGTGCCTTCAATGGCATGAATTAAGGCACTGCATAGATAACTCTGCGCGTCCGGTACCGTTCCGGCTGCTTATTAGCATCACATTCCTAAACAGTACTGGGCGCGCAGCTGCTCGTCATCGTTGCCCTCGAATGGGTTTCTGCGGTCGGGGAAGAAACTCTCTCGCTCAGCGATCCTTCTGCCTTCAACAAGTGTGTCAACCGCACGATTTGTAGCTGCAGGCTACACATCCCCGTCAGTCGTTTATCAGCGCGCACAGCTGTATGGGGTGGCGAAGGCATCGAGAGGCGCACCTGCATGGAAGAGCCGACGGGTGCACAGCGACGCCGACCTGGCGCTGTTGTTAACGCTTTGTTTCTTAATTTACACCGCTGTAAATGCGTCCAAACAAACGGGCCTCGGTGTATAGGCTGCAGAGGTTGTTTCAGCTAAAAATTAATGCACCTGGTGGTCCGCAGGGTTGAAATCGTGCGGTGTACCATTGGCAGGACATCCAGCAAGTATATATATATTGCAATGGTGCCTGGGACCATCCGAAAAGCGCAGCGTTGAAGAAGTCAGGCGCCGATTACGAGCCATTCCCAATGCAGTTACCCGCTCGTGGCAACAGAGTGCAGCGTCAGCATTAAAAATAAAAAGAAAAACGAAAAACTAAAGGCTTTGTGCATAAAACTGCCACTTAAATGACTTGCGATAGCAACTTGAGGTTGCTTGTGCCTACGATGCCGCTAACGTAGTATATGTGCTCTTGTTCATCAATCGCCGCTCCTGGTACATGTTCGCGAATTTACACTATATATAGCAAAGCACAGATAGTATGCGCGTCGGTGAAGCCTCTAGGTTTGTTGCAGCGGCCATCTAGCACGTACTATACGGATGACGGCAGCTGCCTCCGAGAATACCAGGCTCACTTTGCATCGTTTTCACGCCTTGTTCTTTGCGAGATTAGACATATCACACGCAAGAGGTTTCAGGCAAAATGATACAAACCAGTATAAGCACTAAACATAACTTGCTACGGCAAGTAAAAATTGCGTGATTAGACATCTTGGAGGCACATATGACACACTATAGGCTTCAGACAAGCGTCTTCACGAACCAGTGCAATCGCAAGTAAAAAAATGAATTGGGAGTCTCTTCATGCTATATACTTGAGATATATACGAAAGCGTAAGCATTTCTTATATATATGCGACTCATTTTCATTTTTTTCGTCTGTTTGTCCTGGTCATTGCCTATGTTATGTCTGTTCATTATGGTTCATTCCTAAGCGGCATATTATGCGATCACTGATTGTAGCGCATGTCATCCGTTCCAGTGCCACGTGAGTCACGGCCCAGCCCCCACAGAGAGATATGTGAAGTATACACAATGTTTCAGTTACTGCGCCGTCCCCCCTCGAAAACTTGACATGCGTTTTTCAGCCGTTTCGTTTTCTAGACGCCGACATTTCGCCTCTCAGCGCTTCCAAACGAGCACTCGAGCGAGAGGTAAACGGGTCTTATGATTCGCCCACTAGGCATGTCTATCTGCATTATAATAGTGTACCTGTCAACAAATTATTTCACTACAGATTTGCATGCTTTTTTAAAACAATAACAAGAAAAAATTATTCATTTATTTCACAAATTGTTCCACTTACATGTCGCCATTCATCATCAGAGTACAGAGTATGTTTGAATTACCGAAGTGTAAAACTTACTATGGTATTTCTATGTTAAGATATTTTGTGCCAAAGTTCTTGAATACCTCATTCCATGACCAACTAAATATTGTGTCTTTGTCTACCAACCGGAAGAGCTTTATTCAGCAATCATGCTACCGTGATGTCATGTGTTTGCATGTTAACTTACACTGTACCAGTCTGTGTTATAACTTTATAATTTCTTGCATTACTTATTGCTGCCGGTTACGAGACATACGTCTTTTCTGTCAATCTTGTTCTTTGCAAGTGCATATAAACTCATACTAATTTTTGTCCAGGGCCTGTTTTTTGTTATTTTTATTTGTATTTATTTTTATTTGTATTTTTTTTTTGCCTTGTGCCTACTGCTGACTTGCAGGGGTGGTGAGGACCGTCAAGCGGTGCATAATTCGCTGCTTTTTTCTCATCATCCCTACAGTTTGTATGTACAAACTGAAATAAAAGGCTTAAGACGAGGTTCGCGCCAATCGTTTCGGGCGTTCCTATGCGCCTGGCTGGTTTCCACTGCCTCTCCTTACCCACACCGGCGCGCGATCCCTCTCAACGGCCTGTTCCTTTGTGATTATTCTTGTGTATCCTGCTCACCCTGCTTGGACTTCTTGTCCGCGGTATTTTTTAAATAAATAAATAAATAAATAAATAAACACGTCTCCTCACCCTTTCCTCAGCGCACCAATCCCACCTGCACGCGCCAACTCAGGCCATTCCTCCTCACCACCCCAAAAATGCTGAGCGTGCTCCCACTTCCTTTCCACTTTTCCGAAGACAGGGGAGACGTTTTCGGGTACAGATCAGGGCGTTTCCAACTTTTTTTTTTTTTTAACCTACGCGGTGGCTGAAAAAACTCTACATTGCTGAAACCAAACGCTGATACTTAGTTTTTCTCGTCATATATAATGTTCCACTTTGACTTTTCAAGTGTCCTATGATAATGTCTAGTTGTTTTGCATGTTATGTAACCATGTTTCAATGTATCAGTTGTTATTTGTACCCCCCGCCCCTTGTGTAATACCCTGAAAGGGGCCTTTAAGGATAAAATAAATAATGATGATGATTACCCTGCACGGCCTTCGCCTTGACCTTGCGTTTGACCCTACTACAGTACACTGTAACCCTACGCACCAACTAATCGTTCAAATGATTAACTACGTAATTCAAAACACCAGGAATGTTAATCATAAATAACAGGGTGCCTAAATAAATCATTGGAAAAAGTGACATTTCCAAATAAATTAAGTGCATATACATCTACACTTATCAAGCAGTGTTTCGTGGCTAAAATTCGCGCATTTCAGAACCTGCGTTGGGTTTTACAAGTAAACTAGAACCTAAAAACCTGGAATATCTTCTGAGGTACTGTTTTGAGAACTTCAGTGGCACAAATACAAACGATCACTTATTGAGTCTGGTAACGAATGAGAAGGCCCCATAATTAATTATTATCTGCTTATTATAAATGTTTTACTGCCTTGTATGACCGTAACGAACATACCCCGAAAGGAGAATTGCCTGTTATCTGGTTCCTAAAACTCAAGCAAATGTTTTTGTTCAGTACATTTCATTTAGATAAAGTATAATATGTTGTTATTTCTTATTCAATCAACGCTCCCGTTGACAGTTACAGCCAGTCACGGCAAAAGCCGATTTAAAATGACGGTGTGGAGATTCTCAGCCATAGTTAATCCCGCTTTTTTTGTTTTTATATTGTCACAGTGCGTAAGGTGGAAAGAAGAAGACATGGTTGGTGCCCTGGGAGACGACAAAGAAGATTCTGGGTTTTTCGCTTCTCTGCGCAGCCATTAAAACCCATCTGTAAAACCAGTACGTTTCTTCCTTCCCGTAACATTATTGGTGGAGGTGCGGGGTACTCACTTTCGCAAGACGGAGCTCCGCAGCGGACGTAACCTGGCTGCCATGTCATCTGAAGGGGAGGCTTCAACCGCGGCCCCGTCGACGCCACCGACGGTCATCCTAACCCAGCCCCGCGACCCTGGCATGTTTTCTGGGATTGACAACGTTGACGTCGATGACTGGTTGGCAAATTACGAACGGGTCTGCGCCAGCAACAGGTGGGATAACACGCTTATGCTGGCCAACGTAATATACTACCTCAAAAAAACGGCACGAGTCTGGTTCGAGACACATGAAGAAGAGATTACCAGTTGGGAGCAATGCAAACAGAAGCTTCGTGATTTGTTCGGCAAGCCCATCGGCCGCCAACGTGCTGCTCAGAAGGACCTTGGGACCCGTGCACAGACGTCCACTGAATCTTACGTGGCGTACATCCAGGACGTTTTGGCTCTTTGCCGCAAGGTGGATAAGAACATGACAGAGGCAGACAAGGTCAGTCACGTTTTAAAAGGCATAGCGGACGACGCGTTTAACCTTCTCGTGTATAAGAACATCAACACAGTCAATGAGATCATTAACGAATGTCGCCGCTTTGAAGAAGCGAAAAGTCGCCGCATAGTTCAGCAGTTCACGCGCCTACCCAACACCGCTGCTTCATCGACGTGTGAAGACCTTTGTCTTCCGCGTGAGTCCACTCCCTCCGAGAACGTCGTACGTATAGTACGGCGAGAAATTGAAGCAGCGTCTCCTGCCACACAAGTGACGCAGTGCTTTGACGATTCCCGGCCGCTCGTGTCCCTCATACAATCGGTCGTTCGCCAAGAACTTTCCAATGTGGGTCTGCAATCCATCTGCTCCGCCAACCGTCCTGACTTCGCTTCGTCTGCTGCCTCTGCCCCTGTTTACCGGAACCAGAGCGGTCCTTACCCGAGCTATCGCAACCCGGCCGAATGGCGCACACATGATGACCGACCCATCTGCTTCTATTGTGGACGTGTGGGCCACATCTCTCGCCATTGCCGAAGTTCCTGGCCGGCCCTCTCTCGACCAAGCTTTCCCGCCTACCACCGCTCCCAACTGAATCCTCGCCCGCCTGCGCCCCCCACCGAGTTCGAAGATGCACCTGACAACGCCCGAGTCACTGCGACTAACCGCTCATCATCACCTCGTCAACTTCTCACCGATCGCGGGCGATACTTTCTTGCCAAAGTCATCGACGACTTACTTCGATCCTGTGCTACTAAACACAAGCTTACTACAGCCTACCATCCTCAAACTAACGGTCTTACTGAACGCCTGAACCGGACAATAACTGACATGCTCGCGATGTATGTTTCCTCCGATCATCGCGACTGGGACACTGCTTTACCATTTGTCACGTTTGCGTACAATTCCTCGCGCCACGACACAGCTGGTTATTCGCCCTTTTACCTTCTATATGGCCGTGAACCGACCTTGCCTTTCGAGACTCTTCTTTCGACCACACTCGACTCGCCGACGGAGTACGCTCGTGATGTTATAACCACAGCGACCCAGACACGACAGATTGCCCGTCTTCGTCTCTCTGCTTCACAGACACGTCAGAAGTGCCGTTACGATCAGCGCCACCGCGATGTCGAATACGAACCAGGTGATCTTGTGCTAGTTTGGTCTCCATCTCGACGTGTCGGTCTTTCGGAGAAACTCCTTTCGCGATACTACGGCCCTTATCGCATCCTCCGCCAGGTGACGCCTGTCACATATGAAGTGTCTCCTCTGGATGCTACCGTGCCTTCACCTCTATCTGACGTCGTCCACGTCAGCCGCCTCAAACCGTTCCTTTCTGGAACCAGTGAGTCGCACCAGTAAGGTGCTTCTTCTGACGGGGGTAATGTCACAGTGCGTAAGGTGGAAAGAAGAAGACATGGTTGGTGCCCTGGGAGACGACAAAGAAGATTCTGGGTTTTTCGCTTCTCTGCGCAGCCATTAAAACCCATCTGTAAAACCAGTACGTTTCTTCCTTCCCGTAACATTATCACATACATCCGCAACGCAATGCGGGCAGACGCACAGCTCGGGCTGTGGCACTGCTCCTGAAGATCAAGGAATTGTCTCACACGTACGGTCAGCTTCGTTGATGCGGCTCAGTATGGACGCACATCGGGCTTTGTCGCAATGGTAGTCAATCACGAAGGACAGGCCACTTGAGCGGCCTCCATCAGGTTCCACCCCAGCTAGGGCGCACCAGGCAGCGATCGCTTTGGCACTCCTAGACGAAGAGAGAACTTAAATCTTCACTGACTCAAGGGCGGCGGTCAGGGCATTCGCCTCTGGCTCCATCGCCGGAGAAGCACATAGAATCATTGACGGTAGAGTAATCCGTCCACGTAATACCACGTGGTTCCCGGCACATATCGACTCCCAGCAAGATTCCCTCCCCAACCTCAACGACATCGCACACGTCCAAGCGCGCGCACTAACCCACCGGGCGGACGCGAATGCGAGTCAAGGTATTGTTGAACCTAGGCTTGTCGACTTCCGAGACATTCTTTCCACCTTTAGCGAGGTAACTAAGCACTATACTACCTTGGCAGGAGAGTCTACTCCACCCCTCCCCCCCAAGGTAAACTAAACAGACCACAGGCTACCACACTGTGCATGCTTCAGACAGGATCGTATCCAAACTTGGCTTTAATTCACTCCATCAATCCAGACGGCTTTAGTCTGTGGACAGAGAAGCTGCGGACAGAGAAGTCATTTAGAACACATGGTGGTGGTGGTGGTGATGATTATGATGTTGAAGCAGGCGGGGTTAGCCTGGCATACATAGCCGGCAATTGTTCCGCCTGATCCTCCTTCGAGTTGAGATCAGGGGTGTGTCACCAGGTGTCGTTGAGCCCCGTGTCTCGCAGGAAGGCCAGCAGCAGTCGTTGCGCTCTCTTCCTGGTTGTCGCAGGCCCTCCGGGGAAAACGACGTCTTCAAAGGTACTGTGCGTAAGACCGCTCTTTTGTAGGCTGTCGACCATCGCTTTTCTTTCTGTGTCAAACTGCGGGCATATCCAAATGAAATGTTCGATGTCACCAATTTCACCACAGAAAGCACAGAATGGGGATGCGCGAAGCCCAGTCTTGAATAACCAAGCTGGGGTGTACGCGGAGTCGGTCCTGATGCGGTATAAAGGCATCGCTTCTTCGCGGGTAAATCCATGAGTCACAGAGGCTTCGTGTGACTCATGGATTTACCCGCGAAGAAGCGACGCTTTTATAGAACACATGCTCTGGGGATGCCCCTTGTTACATAGAGGCCCGCATAACTGCACCTAAGAAGAGTGGAGCTCTGCACTACGGAGCTCCGAGCTTGCATGTCAAGTATGAGCTGTCCAGAGAGCCCACGACGCGGCGGTGAGGCTTGGCCTTCCCGTCCCAACGTGGGCGCGGCCCGCGGCTTCATCACCTCCCTGCAAAGGGGCATCGGAGCCTCTCAGGACTATCAATAAAGTTCCTTGTCTGTCTGTCTGACTCATGCCAGAGTGAGCTCTTTCAGTCGGGGGTGCATGCATGCGGTAAATGTAATTCTACGGGTTGAGACAACGTGGACATATTTCTGAACTCTTCTGTTTTATTAATATGTCTACTGTCGCGTCGCTGGCAAAATTAAACCGGCAGCCTTTTTCATTGTTGTTCATTTCTACCTGGATTAAGCAACAAATGAACACTGTGCTTCATAAATACAAACAGCTTCGTCCTGCCCTCGATACTCACAGCAACAGTCACTGGTCTTCATAAAAACACTGCCCGAATAAAGCAGCCCCTTTTGAAGCTCGAATGGCACCTGTACCATATTGAACGAACTGGTAGCGAACTCGGAGGTCTGCACTTCAACTTGCTTGCCAGCTTTGGGGAAGCCTTACCTCAAGAGCTCTTATCCAAACAGATGGTAACGGAGAAATCGTCTTGCTCACCATCTACAGCGGACTTTAATAAAGGTTGCGTCATTTAAAATAAAATAATAGATCTAGTTACTAGATACCAGATAATTTTTTTATTAAAGTCATCGATTGTTTTACTAAACACATTAAAAGTGCAAAAAACTAAAACAAAGCAGCATGTTTGCAGCTCTAGCTCAGTATCACTATCCTGCAAACTACACCTATTAAAATGTTTAAAGGGGACAAAATATATGTGGTATACAGCGCTCTCAAATGTACCACAACTTTCTCTGTGGGACTTTTGCAATAACCTCGCAAACATTAATCTCACGTAAGCTGAAAGTTGATACATCACATTTGTCCGTTTAAAGTGCTCTAGCAGTGGCAGATTACACAACTTCGATGGATTTGTTATGGAGTTAAAAGTTTATAAACTTTCTTGTTCTAATGATTTCTAAGTTTCTCGGCAATTTTTTAAGAACTATGAGACCACAAATCAAGATTTTTCTTCCTGCAATCACTAGAATTTTGCATATTTCTTTTTTTTTCTAGTACGACCGATTTGATTCTAATCGGTCCATCGGTGGTCTAATCACTTCTGCGTTTTACGTGTATTTAAATAGAGAAGTCGGAATGGGCCCTCAGCTAAAGCTTCCTCTTAACGCGCGTGTCTGCCAGCACTTGCAGTCCTCGCCCAAAAGTAAACATCTTTACAATAGCCGCAAAACCTGTGTGTCTAGAAGACAAGCGTCACTCATAGTTGGACAAAGTTATACACGAGGATCATCTTTCCCTATCATCCTGCAAATTTCTGAGTAGGTCAACCAAGAAAACAGCTGTACTGCGTGAAGTCAATTCGTACGCTATTCGCACTATTTTTCTTGGCCGGCATTGACACATTCTTAAATAAAAAATATTTTCGGTTGAAAAAACATAGCAACCAATCACTTTTTAGAAGTAATTTTCTTTTTAATCTACGTTTTCAGCAAAACGCGCTCGTACTGTCGCCATTTTTTTTACTGCGAGTGCACTCTGTTCCCTCCCCGTAAGTGCACTTTGCCCAATCTAAACGTCGCAGTGGAGTGTCACTCGCCGCAACTGTACTCCGGACGAAGTGCGTTCACGGAACACACTTCCGAGTGCGTAAACGGATTCACAGCTCACACAAATAATAGCACGCGTTCAGTCGAGCCATGCATATGATTGGCTAGGCGTTGACTTGCGTTTTTTGTTGAAAAAACATAGATTAAGTTTGTTTAGTTAGAAGTACTTTTCTTTTTATCTACGTTTTCACAAAACGCGCTCGTAGTAGTCGTAAACAAAAGTGTCACTTATCACAGTCCCATCATAGAGACGTCTGCAGAAAAGTGCACCATAGTCGAAACAAAATGTTACGCTTCCCTGACACTGTCACTTCGAATGTACCGATAGCGCGCGTGATGCTGGAGTTGAATCAAATGAAAATAATACATCAATCTACATTTAAAAAGCAGAGAGCAAGAGTCCACACGAAAAGCGTGCAAAGGATGTCGTCGGGCCGCGCGCGGCCTGTCATTACAGCGGCGTCCGGCCGGCCGCCGCCGCTACGCTTCGGAAGCTGGCTCCTCTGCTGGCTGCTGCCACGCGATGGCCGCGGGCGGGGAGCGGACGCCATTTTGCCACCACCCTCCGCTTTCCTTCGGCTTTCCAGACGCACTGCCTCCTCGTTCTCTCGCCTCAACTTTCCTTCCCGCTGCATCCGCGCGCCGCTTTCTTGCGAGCTTTCTTGGGCCTTCGAATACCTCCTCGCTCCCCAGTTTGCGTCTTGTATTTCTTTCCGTTTTACGACACCACGGCCCTTCTCGCCCATCCGCGACGCTTTGCCGCCTGGTCCCCTGCGAGTCCCCTCCTGCCACCTGACCTCCCCGCTGCCCCACGCCCGACCAGCCCGCGACGGTTACTATTCGTCTCGAGTCTGCTCCCTTTCCGGCTGAGCACGTGCTATTTTTCTTTCTTGTTTTCTTTTGGGCTCTTCCAACATTACCTCCGTGTTTTTCTGCCCCGTCTTCTTCTGGTTAGCCCTCAGCAAAAATCTAGGGCAAGAAAAAAAAAAAAGGCAAGAATAAAGAGATGGCATTTCCTTAAGGCGAAGCAGATGTCAACGAATCACGCCGTCTTAAAGTTTGAGATCACTGGGCGCGGATCGGGTTTGGTCTATTCATAAGGGCAGATGACATGTGCCATAACGTACCTGCATAGCGATAAAGAAAGAAAGCACGCGCTGTGGCCTTCATTGTGGCAACCAACAGTGATCATCTTCCTGTGACATTCGAAATCATGTGCCCAATAACATCTTTAGAATGCCAGGCGTGCAAATTTGTCAACCACAATCAATTTAAGACTGTCGTAAGCGGAGCCGTTTCGAAACTTGCTAATGCCAATGACCAGGAAATCGCTTCAACGATTTATTCGGTTCTAGAGGGTTCGCGGAAGCAAGCTGAATTTGCCATCCCTTCGGCTAAACGCACCGCTTGTCGTTGGTGGAATGATGAGTGTACGCGTGATTATATAAAAAGAAAAGCCGCTTAGAAAACACTTCTCCATAATCAATGCCCGACAAATTGGAAAAATTATCAATTTCACGCTGGTGTATTTAAGCGCACTGTTAACCAAGCCAAAGATGAATATGATATTAGGCATTACGGTTATCTATCAAAATCAATAAACAAGCGTGCTCTGTTCGCATTTCTTCGCGCTAGGAAGGTGTTACCAACGCCGTCAACATTAGACGCCATCGTTTTGAACCCGCAAGAAATGAGCTCATCTCTAGAAGTGATTGCCAAAGGTTTAGAAATTCAATTTGCAGCTTGGCTTCCGGCTATTCATTATGCTGTAGACTCTTCGGGTGGCTTCACATCAATTTCATTATCTGAGCTCAGTCAGACTGCAGCATGCTTGCTGAATACAGCCCCTGGCCCTGACGGAATCACAAATGCAATGCTAAAAATATTGTTACAGGAATCGCCGAATATTATTTTAGCCCTGGTAAATTATTCGATTAAAAATGCTTGGATTCCTTTGCAGTGGAAGCTTGCCAATGTAATAATAATACTTAAGAAACAAGGGGGAGGGTATACATTAGTGAACATCAGGCCTATTGCGCTTACGTCAAACGTAGTAAAATTAATTGAGAGGCTTATTCACCTTCGTATAATGAAATTTGTAAACGATAATTCAATTCTTAGTCCATGTCAGATTTGTTTCAGGGCCGGCTGCTCCATCTGACATGCCCACGTCGACTTAGAAAGCCGGATACAACTTGCTCGACGTCATAAGCTATATATATACGCTGCCTTAGTGACGCTCGATATCGCTAAAGCATATGATACCATGGAACACACTGTTTTGATGAATCGGCTAACATCTTGTGGTGTTCCCGGGTCATTCCTTTTTAAGTGAAAGTGAATTCTATTGCTACAAAAGCGGCTTTTCTTTTTCTATAGGTGCAAACAAACGAGAGGAGTATACCGCAAGGTTCAGTCCTTTCCCCGGCGCTTTTTGATATTCTCATGAGCACAATTCCCCGTCATGAAGAAGTAACAACTTATGTTTATGCAGATGATATTGCGTTTTTCGCATCTGTAAACGACATTCACACGTTATATCAATGACTGCAAACTTACCTTTGTGCCCTAGAGAGCCGGTTGGATGTTAACCAGTTTTTACTCAATGCCAGAAAATGTGCCATTCTCGTTTTTCCGATACATGACCCAGTGCATATCTCACTCTCGTACCACCTTCAATACATACCCCAGGTAGAGTCTGTTAAGTAACTTGGAATAATTTATAACGCCTCTCTTAACTGGCGGCCACACATAGATCATGTGACTGGAAAAGGTACCCGTGCAATTGGCATTTTGCGTAGGCTGAGCAATCTTCGAATAGGATTTAGAAGAGATAGACTTCTAATTATATATCGTATGTATGTTCGCCCTGCATTAGAATTTGGCTGCGCACTCCTCTCTGGAGCTCCAGCTTACACGTCCCGCCCTCTGATCCTCTTAGAAAGAGAAGCATTACGTTTGTGCCTAAGGCTTCCTAAATTTGTTGCAAATTCTATTCTTTATCTCGAATCCCGTATTCCTCCTCTTTAGTGCAGGTTCCATCTTTTGACAGTGCAGACGTTCTTGAGCATTTATGAATCACCACTGAGACGTTCTCAAACAATATTCATTTCCCAGCCTGAGTTGCTTTTTGATGTGAAACTGCATGGCTGCGATCACATACTCCGCAAATTATATTCACACAACATTTACTTGACCCTTTGTACGTGCGTATCTGTGATGTACTTCCGATTCCCGGCAGATCTGTTACCACTGATATTCAATTCGATGACATCTTTCCTAATAATTCAAAATTACTTCCACATAGTATTCCAGACGGCCTATTACAAGATCATCTGCAGAGCCTACAAACAAACATCGTTATTGCGACAGTTGCTTTGCAATGTGAAGAAAAGTCAGGTATTGGTATATCTTCCCCTATTCTTGATTGGACATTTTCTCTTCGGCTGCCAGATTTTATGCCCATCTTTTTAGCCGAATTCATGGCGGTGGTGCTGGCTCTACGCAAATTAGGTCCATCAATTACGTCAGCCATGATAGTCACTGATTCATTATCATTGTGCTCATCCCTCACTGCTTCCCGTGACTCTCGCGTATTGAGGTCGTTTCATTCATTGGTACCCGGTTACTTGAGAAGTGTGCGTTTAATTTGGATGCCTGGCCATAAAGGACTTATTAAAAATGAAATTGCAGATTCTCTAGCCAAGGCATCCATAACCGGACCAACTTTTCCGTATTGCCCTTTGACTGCTCATGTCACTGCTGCTAGATTTCGCAGGAGTGTCATTATGCAGGAAGTGTCAGGCTCTGCTCTAACTCTATGGATTACAGACATCTTCTATACCCTTGGCACAGAGATTTTTGCCAGACACGGAAAGTTGAAGTGGCCATCATGAGGCTGCGCTGCCGTATACCTAGGTTAAGCTTCTACTTACACAGGTCTGGTCTGGTCCCCTCACCATTATGTTGACTCTGTGGCGAAGCGGAGACAACAGACCATTTCTTATTGTCGTGTAGGCGTTTTTCTGCAACAAGAAAAAGACTACTGGAAATCCCGCTTCGCAAATTGGCCTAGATTTATCGGAGCCTGTGATTCTATCTTTTGGAGCCTCTATTATTGGGTTCAGCCACAGAAATGCTTGCTTGGCAATCCAAAATTGTCTGATTGAATCTAATCGATTATCATGCTAGTCAGATTGCCCCCCCCCCCACCATAGTTTTGTTTTATTCATTTATTTTTTTTACCTATTATTAGTTTTTCTTTTCTTCCCTCTCACAAAATCTTACTTTCTAAGCTCCAGCGTTCAAATCGTTAATTCGCTTGTTTTTATACACCGAATATAACCACCCGATTCTTGGCCAATTCCCCACTGTGGGTACGCGCCACAGCCACTCAGGTCAACAACAACAACGACAGAAGAAGCATCAGCAGGCCTGGGCAGTCTGCGTGTGTGCAGCGATGCCTGCAGAAACGGCCTGCAGCAGGTGTGTAGCCCGAGGATAGTGTGCGCTTGTTTTTCGTGTGTGCGTCTAAATGTAATGTAAATAATGTTCGCTCTACATTACCGACATTATTTCCATGCAATAAATAAATAAATAAATAAAAACACAAGCGCTGGCCTAGTAGTACAACATCCGCCTCGAATCCGGTGCCGCCAGAAACCCACCGGTGTTTCTAATGGGTAACGGTGTCCCTCTGCCTGGTGCTCGGCTGTGTGAAGGGGATTCTCTCCTCGAATGAGGCCTATGAGAGCTCTGGCGGATGTTCCGCGTGTCCTTCCTGGTCTCTAAGCGCCCATCTACGGGGGCTTTACTGCAGGGCATTCGCCATTATTGAGGGAGGTATCGTAACAGTTACACCATGTCCGCCGGATATCTGTCGGTAAAATAGGGGCGAGCGCGCTCCTGGCCAAGTGGCCGGTGTTACGACTCGGGTCCGAGGGGTCATTACGGTTTACGTGGCTGGTGACGTGCCAGGTGCCGGGCGATCAAGAGGTCCGGGGCGACGTCCAAGAGATGCAAAAAGGGGTTTATTTACAACATCTACATTTTGAGAGTTCCTATGTACGAGCACGCGTACACCTGTGAGCAAAAGTATAGGCACCACAGGGTCACCGAAAAAACTGAATTTATTCGTCATTAACATGCATAAACTGAAATTGAGGATCGAGTGTATTGAGAATTTCGCAATGCCAAGTTTGAACTGCAGTCTTTAACTTCATCTTGCATTCACAGGCAGAGGAGAAAAGCCAATCGGAACGACGTCACAGTCGGCAAAATCCTACCCATGGTGACGCACCACACCGCCTGACTCCGCCTCTGATGTCCAAGCTTCAATCCGCCCTAGGCCATGCAATGCATAGTTCATGGGAAGATTTTGTCGACGCTGCAGTGTTCCCACGAAGTCCAAGTCGCCAACGTAGGCTGTTTGCAGCAATTAGCTAGTGGTACAATGCCGATGATCCCTTCACAGTTTGGGGTCCTTCACAGAACCCGACTCGTTCATCAGCTCAGACGAACAAGCGACACAGAAACACTTGTCAATCCTCTTGACGTGACGCAGATTTCGTCGCCAGCTCTTTGGCGTTGAAAAGACGATGCAGCGTGAATGACCTTTCATAGCTGCACGCTCGCTGGTATGCATACGTTTGTCCAGATGGCTCGACAGGTTAAACAGCATTGCATAGCTTCAGGTTTACCCGTGCAGCATCCTTTGTCGAGAAGGGCCGCCGGGCACAACAGTGTTAAAGGCCAATCGAACACCGGCCTTCACCGACCTACGCTCGGGAGCAACCTCTCCTGAGAGCCTGTATACAACAACCGGCCTTGGATGAAGCACATACCGTGGCTTGTGGTAGGCGTCGGCCGAGCGGCTACCCACTGCTAAGGTTTTTTGACAGCCCAGCACACGGCGGGAGGACATCTGTATACTGATGGCCTCCCTCGATCCTTGTGCTCGGATATCAAAAAAGACGTAGCATCTAGAAGTAGGTCCTATACGTCCACTGGGTGAACACACCATTCAAAGCTCACATGCTGTGGGTACCCCACAGTATGGCCACTTACCGCCATGGGTTGAACATCCGCTGCAGGCCAGGGAGACGTTCTGTGACACGGGTGTCGACGGGTATCAACCGGTAAAACAGGCACAAGCGCACTCCTCGGCCTGGTGTTCGACCTTTTCACGGGGACCTGATCAACACTCGGGAAGACACTCACCTGTTGGCAAATCGCCTGCATGGGACTGCCAGGCATCATTTTCTGCTGCAGTGGTGGCCTATATGGTAGAGCATCCGCCTCGTATCCGGAAGGTACTGGGCTCGAATCCTGGTACTGAGATACTTTTGGGGGTTCTAATCTTGAATGGGGGCCCTATGGAGATTTCTAGGCGTGGCCTCTGAGTGTCCCTTGTCCAACCACAGGCAGCCTTATTGTAGAGCATCCGCTGAGACTGGGAGGCACACAGAGCTCCCGCCGGCTACCTACAGGTAAAAAAAAAAAAAAAGTGCAAGTGCGCTCCCTACCAGCATACGGCGACATAGTTGTTGCAATGAGTTTCTAAGGAGCACTACATCCTGGAGAGGCAAAATCTTTAGTTGAGTACTGCAGCAGCTATATCCACGCCCTGGACAACCGTCGACGAGTCGTTCCAAACGGCCAGAACAAGTAGCGCCCAGAGAAAGTATACAGGACGCAGTAGAGGAGCGGTATGCATGTGCTGTGAAAAACATATCTGAATATACCAGGAAGTAATTCGGGTAAGTCATTTCCAAATGCTCCAGAACGAGATAGTGCTTCTCCAGGTGTATAGCTAGACGTCTTTGAATTGATGGACTCGTGTTAAGGTAAAGGTTATTTCTTCGAAACGTCCAGGGCGGGTCTGTCTTTTGCCTGTCTCTTGCAGTGCAATCGTAAGCTAGACGTGAAGCGTGTTCGGTGTTGCGCAAACGAAAACACCAGACTTGTCCTTATTTCCCGCTGCAGTTATCCAGTGGGTTTTTACCCCACTTTTACTACCTGTTTAACTTTTTCTTCCCCGGGGAAGCGTTTTTAGTGTTTCGTGGCGTTATTTTCTTTTTATACAATTTATTTATTTATTTATTTATTTATTTATTTATTTATTTATTTATTTATTTATTTATTTATTTATTTATTTATTTATTTATTTATTGTGATAGCGTTGTTGTTTATGTGGGCGTGTGTTTTTACCAGAGTGTGCGGCTTGGGCTTCGCCACGATGGGCAATGGTGTTAGACATCTAGATATAAAATTTTTTCTGACGCATGCGCTGTGGCTACGAATGACGAATGCTTATATACGGGGTTTTCTTGTGCAATAAATTCAGTTAGACGACAACGCTCTGTATGTACTCGTCTTTTTCACTGTCCGTGTTTTTTTTTTTTTTTTTTGCGCTTTACCTGCCTAAAAAATGTCGCCGTACCAACTAGCTCGCATACAGACCCTAGTGCAGTAATGCTTAATTGTTCTGACCTCCGAAATACGTGCACAGACACTACAGCTCTCAGCGTCAGCGGGCAGCGCAAGACCTCGCACTAATCGCCTGGGGGTTTTGAAGGGACATATCGCTGTAGTTAATAACGCGTCCGGCTCGAGTGTACATCGCAGCAATGAAATGGGTTCGAATCCAAGTGTTGGCGGTTGCGAACATTTTTATTTTTCTTCAGCCTATAGCGATGGTAAAGCTGGGGATGACACGCGGTAACCTGACAACGGCAAAATAACGTCGACGATAGCGGAAGGGACGGACAAGGGAAACCCACTTCCGAGCACTTAACTACTGTCGCAGTAGAATGTCAATGTGGTCTGCCACCTATCCGTCGGCGAAGCACTTTACTGAGCCAAGACTCAGACATATATGAACAGAAGCAAGAGAGCCTGGGATGCGTGCAGCCGGAAGGGGCACGACTCAGCTTTGTAGTACCTTTTTGTTCGAAGCTGGCTGAGTGACTTTCAGACATATATAGTCGAAGACCTTTCCTGGGTATTGCTTCTAAGCGCTCGTACTGGCTGTCAGAGTGACATTAGAGGCAGCCGACACATTGTATCTGACTCTTAACCAACGCTAAATGTAAATGTAGCATGTGCGTTGGATCGTTATCACAGACAATGTGCTACAGCGACATGCTGTATAGCTCATAGAGTTCTGTGACGATGAATCCACAACATGGTCTACGGCGCGGCGCCTAGTAGCCTGTCCAGAGGAATGCCCAGAAATTGGACGCTGATGGCTTGTCGAACCGGGCAGCCTCCCAAACTTCAATTCAAGCGTGTAGATTTTCTCGTCATCCCGAGAAATAGGACGAATGACGATTTCTTCGCTGGTAACCATAGGCCAAGCGTTGACAAGGGGTCCTAAATAGCAGTTACTGCTCCCCGGGCTATACGTGTGAGACGATGACGTATCCATCTGCTTATCCATCTGCATATCCACCTGCTTATCGCCCGGCCTCTGGCTGTTAACCAGAGGCCGGAAAATAAGCAGATGGATATTTTCAGTCACGTTCGACGGCCTAATGTAAATAGGAGGCTAGCTATGCCGATGTTAAACAGTGAAGAACACATAACATGCACTCGTGGTACGTTTCTTTTTTTTTTTTTCAAATCTCACGCGCCTTCCTTGCAGCCCGCAAAGCTGCAGCACAGCAGCTATCTCCACAAAAAGAAATTATTTGAATATTTCTCAATAGGCTCTACAACTTCTTCATTGAAGATTTCGCGTTTAAATCAATATCTTAAATGTCGGTAATTATTTATTGTTAACTAATGATCTAAGCTTATATTAAAAAAAGGTACTCTGAGTTGCTCAATAGGAAAGAGAACAATACTAAGTTGGTTACGTTCTCGTAGCACACATGCGATTTTTTTATGCTCGGCACAAGTTAGCTAAAAAACATGTATATGACTTAGCAGATCCAACACGTTATCTTGATCACTGAGACGTTGCCGAAACCCAGTCAAGCATGATGGTAGTTTTCGGTCCTGCTCGACATACCAAGTGACTTCTGTGCATACCATCTTCTCCATTAGCTTCGCTGCACAGGAGGTCAGCAACACTGACCTCTATGAGTCCACGGCTGCAGAATATTTTGCAGGCTTTAGGACCTGTGCCACTCATGCTACTTTCCACAAGTGCGGAAGGTCACGTTTGACCCACAATTGTTAAAAAGTTCGAGCAAATCACATCGTAGCTCAACCGATACGTTAGTTGGCTAGTTGGCTACGAGCTTCACAGCTCGTCGGTAGTGCTCTGCAGCGCAAATGCGATGAAAGTGTGGCAACCCCTATTGGAAGATCAATTTTGCTACTCTGCCAGTTGACGACTTGCTGTTTTCTGCAAGGAGGGTTTTCGGGAAGCAATTCTGTATGACGGTGACAAGAACTTTTATTGGTCAAAGTTTGTGGCTCCGCCCACGATGGCACCAATTCTGTATAATCCGATTTTTATATAAACGGCTCGGGCTCAAGCAGCGAGATGTACTCAACTTGAACATGAATGGGCCTAAGGTTACACTACGATGCCACTATATTTGGAGAGAGGCTTTTTGAATCGATACAGTTGGAGACTTCGGTACGCTGCAGTTTAGATTGCATCCTAACATACCCCTTTTAAGTGCCCGTTTCGTAGATGATCTTTAGGAGGTAGAGTTCTTTAAAAAAAAATCCCAGGGCACCTGAGCACTTCTTATGAGTTGTGAATATGAACGCATTAATGTCCAACTGAACGCCGCTGAGCGGTCTTTCGAGTTATGAACTCCTCGCGGGCAAGCGAGCGCGTTGAGACGCTTGGCCAATGCCTCCTAAATAGCACAAGGCCGGTGCACTTCGAACCGTGACGTCATGCTACATTGCCCGACTGCCATAGAATCTAATGGGGACGCTCCCGAGTAAACCGCGTTGATTTTGACGTCACCGCTTTCATCACGCCGGGCTTGGCAATGACAATTTTGGTCCAAGTAGCATGACGTCATAAAGCAGAGTGGACAGGCCTGCTATCCAGGAGGCGTTGGCTTGGCGTGTTTTGATTTGGCCTTACCGAGGCGCAGTTATGACCTGGTTATGACGCAGGCGAGAGCTTGCGCGGACGAGGAACGCCCGGATAACACACGCTTCCGAGAGCGAGGGTGACGTGTTGTCGCGGTGATGCCCTCTCCCCTCACACAACACCAGGCACGCTATCGCGGCAGCAGGTGTTCCCTTTCTTCCGCTCTGCTCTGTCGAGGCGCGCTCGTGACGTGACGTCGCAGCCAATAGGAATTTAAGCGCCGTTTTTCGCTTGTCCAGACGACAGACGCCGGATTTTTTCTCAATGAGCCATTTTATGCTTTCGCATAAAAAAAAGATCGGTTTGAACGTCTCAAATCAGCTAACGGGTTATGATAGACGTTGTAGTGGCGGCCTCCGGATTAATTTCCACTACCTGGGGTTCTTTAAAGTGCACCCAAAGCACGACCGGTACACGAGCGTTAGCGTTTCGACCCCGTTGGAATGTGGCCGCCGCGACAGGGAGTCGAACGAACGACCTCTTGTTCAGCATTCGAAAGTCATAGCCACAAAGCCACGGCGGTGGGTTACGATATAGTAGAACGAGCGGCACATATCTCTGGGACAGCGCGGGACAGATTGTCCGCGGATGGCAACGTATCGTGCTGTCTCAGTTCAGTCGCGGCGCTGTCTTTTCGCTGTATTTTCGTTGTCAAATAGAGAAATTATTCCCTTTGTAAAGTTCCAGGGTGTTTGAATCCGGCATCAGGGCGTTTCCTACCCCTGGTGAACCGGGAACGAGCATCTTCTCCGAGACGACTTGAGCTGCAAAGTGGGCTCTCGGCTCGGCAGCGATACTTGCAGAGACTGCCCCGCCGCGAGAGAGGCGCACCTGCGGCACACGTGTAGACTAGTCGCAGGGAGCGACACAAACAGCGCGCGGGCCTTGTTTTCGTTTCGGCTCGGCCAAGATCGCCACCACAGCCCACGCGCCCCCTCGTGCCGCCACCGAGGAAGAGGGGCGCGTCGAGGAGTACTCGGACGTTTTCTCCCCCGGTTGGAACGAGGGGGGCACAGCGTCCCCGGCGCCGAAACCTGTTGTGCGAGGCGCCCGCCCCGGCGGGTTTTTAAAACTGCTCTGCGCGGCGCTTGCGATTTGCAGTTTACAGCTTCTTCTCTGATCCCTTTGGCTGTGGGCGTTTTGCTGAGGCTGGGATCGGAAATCTATGTTTGCCAACTTGCCCTCGGGAGGCGGAGACGCAAACAAGATACACGGCACGAAGCTTTCACCTCAAACTCCCGCTATCAGACGGACAGAAAAGAGACGTTAGAAAGGAGGCTAAGGAGCAATGCTTTTGGAAAACAAGAAGAAACCTGCGTTTCACGTAAATGAAACAAGATGAAACGCCTGCCTTGGTCATGCATATATACCATATCGTGACACATTGGAACGTGACTTCTGATGTTGCTTGCTGTCGCTCCCCAGTGAATTCTCTGCAGCCGCGGGGCCTAGAGGCTGTCACGAGCAGTTGCCTTAATTCGGTAACCAAGGTTGAACACCAAAACTGGTGCAACAGCGCATGTCGTCTCATCTTGTTCTCATTATCGTATGTCGAACACACGAATACTGTTTGTTCTGTGTTCAATTAGTCTTGTAAGTGCGTCAGCATCGTCGTGCTTCGTGCACACGTATAATTTCCTGGTGAAGCTAGCGTCACTTATGCACAAATATTTTAAAATTTCGGTTCCTCTGCATTCATTTCTTCATCTTTTCTCCAAGAGCAACAATGACTAAATTGCGCACAAAAGATGGGATAGGCTGATTGCTTACATACTATCGGGGAGCATCATGAGAGTAACTGCTGAGCTAGTTTGTTCATTGTGCTGATGAACGAAGGGACAGACACACACTGGCGTAAATTCGCGGTGACGCTGCAAACAATCACTATGGTGCGAGCAGCATGCAGAAGCAGGAAAGACAATATGAAATATGTAACGAAGCGTGCCGCGCAAGAACGTCTCCTGTGTGTATGCCAAACAAAGAAATCGATGTTTTGTTCACACATGTGTTGCCATCGGACGTGATATAAAAGGCTTTCGGGAACTAGATCCGTCACCTATTGGTGGTGTGACAGGTGTGATGACAGTTTTGGGACAGGCTTTCCAGGGGAGCCTTCATTGATATCCCGGTGTGCACGCGTGCTGGGTGCACTCGAAGGTTATCTGACATTGCTTGTTCCATAGCTGAGGCAAATCTGGGTGTATACGGATGTACTCGTGGGCCAAAAGACAGATCTGAGTTCCAGTCATGTTGTATCGTCCTGCGACAATGATCAGGAGGGACTTTTGATCACGCTATTGTTTATTCACGATTTGAGGCTGCCGTCTTCCTATGGGGCAACGTTAAGACAAGAACAGACATAAAAGAATGGCCGGGACAAGCTCCATTGTGCCTTCTTTTCTGTCTGTTCTTGCTCTAGCCTCGCGCTGTATATCAATGAGTGTGGATGATACTATAGCGTCTAGGATTTTTTAAGCTTTTCTTTCAGTCATGTCTTCCTTTCTCTCTATAGGCTGCATGAATTTTCTCGGATTGTGTAATGTAATTTACAGAAATTCAAACTTTGAGGAGAGTCTGCAAAGTAGAAGAATCCTGGGTAGATTTTCCGAATGCCTTTTCCATTATTTGGCTTGCGAATCAGCTTTGCATTGGTCTCATGTTTAACATTTTATTTAGCAGGGCTTAAAGGCACAGTGTCGTCCCAAAAAATGCTTTGTTTCAACAACTTCATATCGGGGCGAGGGAGGGGGAGCTCGTATTCTGCACCTTCTGTCACCAAGACAAGTGATTGCACGTAGTGCGACGGCTATTTTATTTTAAAAGGCAAACTGCGTTGAAAACTCACTCGAGCTCAGCTTGTTAAAAACTGATAGTAGATGTCACAAAAGAAATAGCAGCAATGCCGTGATGCTAGCAACAACGTAAATATTTAATTAACAGCGTTAACATTGTCCCATATCTAGGGTGCCTATATAATTGTACCCTTAGCAGACGACAGTCAGCAGTGCATACTCTCCAAACGGTATAATCCACCTGTTTTTCAAGCGAAACTTGTATTGCCTCTCAAGTATCGGCGGTGGTGGTGGGGGTGGTGGTGTCACGCTAAAACCTTATCGAAAACCTGTCGAAAACTCGCATCTCGTTCACTTGGTATATACCAAAATTGGCCGGGAAGGGTACACATTTAGAGAGAGAGAGAGACATTTATTTACAGAAAGGCAGAGAGGTCGGCCTGAGCTGTAACTTGCTCTGGCCTGCTACTACAGTGGGGAAAAGGGACGGGGAGGAAAATGGGTTAAGAATGATGATGATGATAAGAGGAGGAGGTGTGTATATACAAGATTACAACGTTGTGGCATCTCTAAAGCCGTGTGACCAGCCCAGTGGCTAGTAGAAAGACTAAAGCGGCCCTGGTTATCAGGGCTGCGCTGTTTGCATTGGGCCAAGGACCTAAAAGAAACTCGTCTGATAGGGGCCTCTTATTGACTTTTCCAATTGAAGAGACCAGTTTCTGTCGTTCTTGCGCGTACGCGGGACAAACGCAAAATATATGATGAAGTTTTTCTGGTACCTGGCAGTATTCACAATTGTACGTGGCTAATGTCACTGCAACCAATCATGTCTATAACAATTCATGAATGCGACACCAAGGCGAATCCGGTGCACCATGCTTGTTTGGCTTCTTTTGAGCTCGTGAGGAATGCGGTATTTCAGTTCTGGGCCCCATTTATGCACTCGCTTGTGTTGACGATCTGGTTGGGTCCAGTGCTCCAACGTACAATTGCGTATTACGCAACGAAGTAGGGCATTTGTGTCTGTCCGTGAGAATGGAATGCGTACTTCAGTCGCATTATTTAAAGCAGATTTCGCTTCAGCGTCTGCCTGTTCGTTCCCTATCACACCACAGTGTGAAGGTATCCACCAAAAGGTGATAATATGCCCATTTCTATTTGCATGGTCGAGCAGCTCTGCGATTTCTATAGCCATTGAATAATACGGGCCCCGCCTGAGAACAGAGTCAATGGTTTGAAGAGATGGTTTGGAATCGCAGAATATCGTCCATGCGCGAGGAGGCTCCTGGGAGAGAAATCGAAGTGCCTCGCGGATAGCAGCAAGTTCTGCGGCAGTTGATGTTGTCCTATGGTCTATAGTTTGAACTGCCGTGTGACGATCATATGTGGAATGACGAAGGCTGCAGTGGAGGCATATGGTGTGACAGAGGCATCCGTATACACGTGTACGCGTTATCACCGTACTCTGCATAAAGGTGACACAGAGTAAGCTGCTTGAGGCCAATGGATGCAATGGACGTCTTTTTTGTAATTCCGGGAATCTGCAGAGCAACAAACGGTCTAGGCAGAACCCACGGGGGTATTATCGGAATACAATCGGGAGAAAATCTTGACGGTAGAATATTCTGATGACGCGATAGAATCCTTGAAAAGCTGCAGACTGGGTGTGTGGCAGGGAGCGATGACGAAGGATGGTGTTTGTGTCGGGTCAACACGCGGAGGTACAGTCGAAGAGGCTCGCAGATCAAGTATACAGCGATCGGACAACACGAGCTTCCGCTATAGTTCCATTGGTTGACGTGCATCGTGGGAGGCCCAAACATGCGCGCAATGCTTGGGCTTGAATGCTCTCCAGCGTGCGCACACAACTAACTCTCATGCTTGAGAGCGCCGGCATGCTGTACCGTATATATTGATACATGCATATTGCGTGTTTCTTATGGACGATGCGCGCGGGCGCCCAGACGAAGAAGACGAATTGCGCTTTGCTCTCGAGCTGTCGGCTGAACTGGCCAGCGCTGCAGCTATCCTGTGTAAATATATTTTGTAAATAGTCTCCAGTACTCAATCCTTCGTTCGCGTAACATTTTGGTGGAGCGTGCCGTTCCCCGTCCTCGCCACGGAGCTCCGCAGCGGCCGCACCGTCCAGCTTTCCACCATGGCTCCCGCTGACGAGACCTCGTCTGCTCCTACTACTCCGACTCCAACCACAACGTACGTCACGGTTGCCACTCCCCGCGATCCTGGCATATTCTCCGGCCAAGATAATGTCGACGTTGATGACTGGCTCGGCATGTATGAGCTTGTTAGCCGCAACAACCACTGGGACCCTACCATTATGCTCGCGAACGTCCTCTTCTACTTGGACGGAACACCTCGTGTCTGGTTCCGGACACACGAGGAGGAGATCTCTAGCTGGGATGCTTTCAAGGAGAAGCTCCGCGACCTTTTTGGAAATCCGACCGGTCGGCAGCTGGCTGCAAAGAAAGAGCTTGCTACTCGAGTGCAGTCTTCTACTGAATCGTATGTCTCGTACATACAGGACGTGCTCGCTCTTTGCCGAAAAGTCGAAGTTGACAAGGTAGGCCACGTTCTCAAAGGGATCGCGGACGATGCGTTCAACTTGTTGATATTCAACAATGTGTCCACCATCGACGTCATTATCAAGGAATGCCGCCGCTTTGAGCTCGCCAAAAGCCGCCGCGTCATTCCGCAGTTCTCCCGGCTCCCTAACACGGCTGCGACGTCCTCCTGCGTCGCCATTACCGCTTCACCCCCGTCCAATGAGACCGTCACACGTATTGTTCGCCGCGAGCTCGAGGCTGTAAGTCCTGCCCCGTTCCATCCACGCCCAGTTGACCCCACCATTGACCAACCAGCCCCGGCGATCTCCCTCATTCAGGAAGTTGTGCGGCAAGAATTTGCCAACCTCGGTTTTCCTGCTGCCTGCTCCGTCTCGCGACCTGACGCCCGACTGGTGCCGACAGCTGCGCCTAGCACCAATCTGTATTCCCCTCCCAGATACCGCAACCCTACAGAGTGGAGAACTCCGGATGACAAGCCCATTTGCTTCCGTTGTCACCGCATTGGCCACGTCGCTCACCACTGCCGCACCTCCTGGATATCGCCGTATTCGAGCTACTTCTCCCCGTCTCCGCGCCCATATGCCGACCCTCGCCGCTACTCGCCTCGCCGTATGCCTTCTACCTCTGACGTATCCATCGATGACAGTCGTCCCGCTCGCTCACCGTCACCTCTGCGCCGTCGGTCCCCGTCGCCCCAGCCACGCCGCTATTCGTCGCCGACCAATTATGGGTCTTCCCGGACGGAAAACTAGACCATGCAGCTCCTGGGGGTAGCGCTGCATTATCTTCGTCGTGTCAAAATCCCCCATTGACGCTCCCAACGAACCAGAACTTACTTGATGTCCACGTCGACGGTGTCCCTTTGACGGCGTTAATAGATACTGGAGCCCAGGTGTCCATAATGAGTAATAACCTCCGTCGTCGATTGAAAAAGGTTCTCACGCCTGCTACTACACGAGCTGTACGCGTCGCCGATGGCAGCACTGTTGCCGTCACTGGAATGTGTACTTCCCGGATCAGTATCGCCGACCGCCACATTCCCGTTCTTTTTACAGTGCTGACCAATTGTCCCCATGACCTAATCTTCGGACTAGACTTCCTTACGGCGCATTCAGCTTTGATCGACTGTTCTGCCGGTACCCTTTGCCTCGAACTTCCTCTACTCGCGCATATTCGTGCTGAACTGCCGAACAACTTTAGTCCGCCCGCCTTCGTCCGCCTGCCGCCTAAAACCTTGACTTTCGTCGAATTGCTATCATCTTTGCCTCTGCCCGATGGTGATTACGTCGCTACTCCTGTTCCTGATGTCCTTTTGCTGCGCGATATCACTGTGCCCCACTCCGTCGTAACCGTCGTCGATAACCGGACATGCCTTCCCGTCGTCAATTTTGGACTAACAAAGCAAGTTCTACCCCAAGGCATATCGGTTGCAACGCTGCGCGCTATAGGAGATGACCACGTCACGGCGTTTTCCGTAGACGGCTGCTCCGAGTCTTCACCATGTCCACAGGATGCTATTTGCCGTGACGAAACCTTTAGTCCCATGATTGCTGCGGACCTATTGCCTGAGCAAGCAGCAGCTCTGTGTCGCCTTTTGGTTTCGTACCAAGACATCTTCGACCTCAACAATCGACAGTTGGGCCAGACTTCAAATGTTAAGCACCACATAAATACTGGTGATGCCAGTCCTATTCATCGCCGGCCATATCGAGTTTCTCTTTCAGAGCGTAAGGTTATTCAAGATGAAGTGCACAAGATGCTTGCCAAAGGCATTGTTGAACCCTCGTCGAGCCCTTGGGCGTCGCCCGTTGTGCTTGTTAAAAAGAAAGATGGCACGTGGCGCTTCTGCGTAGATTATCGTCATCTAAACCGAATTACTAAATAAGACGTCTATCCCTTGCCTCGCATTGACGATGCCCTCGATTGTCTCCACGGTGCCAACTACTTCTCATCAATAGACCTTCGGTCTGGTTATTGGCAAATTTCTGTGGATGAAAGGGACCGAGAGAAGACCGCATTTGTCACCCCTGATGGTCTTTATCAATTCAAAGTTATGCCATTCGGTCTGTGCAACGCCCCAGCCACATTCGAGCGTATGATGGACTCTTTGCTTCAAGGGTTCAAATGGACAACATGCCTTTGCTACCTAGACGACGTTCTCGTATTTTCACCTACGTTTGAGACACACCTCGAGCGCTTATCAGCTGTTCTTCAAGTCTTTCGCGAGGCTGGGCTCCAACTAAATTCCTCGAAGTGTCACTTTGGTCGTCGGCAGATTACAGTGCTGGGCCACCTCGTCGACGCTTCCGGTATTCAACCAGACCCGGAGAAAATTCGTGCTGTCACGTCTTTTCCTGTACCTCAGTCTGTCAAAGACGTCCGCAGTTTTGTAGGACTCTGCTCCTACTTCCGACGGTTCATTAAAGACTTCGCAGCGATTGCCCGACCACTTACGGATCTTCTGAAGAAGGACGTGCCGTTTACCTGGGGTCCCGCTCAAACTGCCGCGTTTTCCCACCTGACCAACATTCTCACCACGCCGCCTATTCTGGCCCACTTTGACCCGTCCTGCCCTACAGAGGTCCGTACCGATGCCAGTGGTCACGGTATCGGAGCCGTCTTAGCCCAACGCCAACAGGGACGCGATCGTGTTATCGCCTACGCTAGCCGCCTCCTCACAGCAGCGGAGCGCAACTATTCGATTACAGAGCGTGAATGCCTGGCCCTCGTCTGGGCGGTTTCTAAATTCCGCCCGTACTTGTATGGCACGCATTTCTCTGTAATCACGGACCACCACGCGCTCTGCTGGCTTTCCTCACTCAAGGATCCTACCGGCCGGCTTGGTCGCTGGGCTCTGCGGCTACAAGAATTTTCCTATGCGGTCGTCTACAAGTCGGGCCGCCTACATCAAGACGCAGACTGCTTATCACGCTATCCAGTGGACGAACCACCCGCCGACCCTGACACCGATGCCGACGCTTGCGTTTTCTCGGTTTCTCGGCTGCCACAAGTCGCCGACGAGCAACGCCGTGATGCCACCTTGCGCGCCATCATTGATCGTTTGGAATCTTCGCCTTCTGATTCGTCCCTTCATTTGTTTGTTCTCCGGGATGGTGTATTATACCGCCACAACGTCCGCCCCGACGGTCCTGCCCTACTCCTCGTCATTCCTCGGCACCTCCGGTCAGCTGTTCTCCAAGAACTTCATGACTTTCCAACGGCAGGTCACCTCGGCGTCTCCCGCACCTACGACCGGATTCGCCGACGCTTCTTTTGGCCAGGCCTCGCCCGCTCCGTACGGAAATACGTTGCGGCGTGTGATAAATGCCAGCGGCGGAAAACACCATCGACGCTCCCTGCCGGGTGCCTTCAACCGCTCGACATTCCTTTGGAGCCGTTCTTTCGCGTTGGCTTGGACTTACTTGGCCCTTTCCCTCTATCAACGTCTGGCAACAAGTGGGTCGCTGTGGCGACAGATTACGCCACGCGCTACGCCATCACCAGAGCGCTTCCAACAAGCTGTGCCACAGATGTCGCCGATTTTCTTTTACGCGACGTGATTCTGCAGCATGGAGCTCCACACCAACTGCTCACTGACCGTGGTCGGACATTCCTTTCAAAAGTCATCGCCGACATACTGCAGTCCTGCTCAACCAGGCACAAGCTGACTACGTTTTACCATCCACAGACCAATGGTCTCACGGAGCGTCTCAATCGAACCCTGACAGACATGCTTGCAAAGTATGTCTCGTCTGACCATACTGATTGGGACCTCGTCCTACCGTATGTCACATTTGCATATAACTCTTCGCGCCACGACACTGCCGGCTATTCCCCGTTCTTTCTGTTGTTTGGCCGAGAACCCACATTGCCACTGGACACATCCCTTCCAACCGCCGCAGCAGAGACCAGCGAATATGCACTTGACGCCATCACCAGGGCTGCCCAAGCTCGCGAAATTGCCCGCGCTCGCCTCCTGACCTCCCAAGCGAACCAGCGGCGTTTGTACGATCGACATCACAGAGACGTTCACTTTTCGCCTGGATCTCTGGTACTCCTGTGGTCACCGACTCGTCACGTTGGCCTGTCTGAAAAACTCCTGTCTCGGTACACAGGCCCATATCGAGTGCTGCGTGCCGTGACTCCAGTTACGTATGAAATCGCCCCAGTCAGTACCAGTGCCCCATCTGCCCCGACTTCCACTGACGTTGTGCATGTCGCACGCCTAAAACCATATTACCCTCCTGTACCCACTGACATTTAGATGCACCGGGACGGTGCTTCTGCCGCCGGGGATAATGATACATGCATATTGCGTGTTTCTTATGGACGATGCGCGCGGGCGCCCAGACGAAGAAGACGAATTGCGCTTTGCTCTCGAGCTGTCGGCTGAACTGGCCAGCGCTGCAGCTATCCTGTGTAAATATATTTTGTAAATAGTCTCCAGTACTCAATCCTTCGTTCGCGTAACAATATCCTATGAATAGCGCTTGGTACAGTTGGAGTAACGATGACTCCGAAGGGCCCCATCTTGTTCCTGCAACGACGCGAAGGACGTGAACGAAACTCCTCAGCTTTGACTTCATTGCAGCGACGTCTCTTGAACAAGATAATTCCCAGTCTATGATTACGCCAAGGAATCTGTGGTGCGTTACTGCAGGTATCGCTGTTCCATTAAGAATTATGGGATACCTGGTCATTCGTTTTCGCGTGAATGTAATCACGGAACATTTTGCTGTTGAGAGCTGGAGGCCTTGAAGCCGCAAATATTTAGCTGTGATTGTCACTGCACGTTGGAGTCTAGCACGCATTTGGGGACGGGTAGCTCCAGATGCCCATATGCATATGTCGTCCGCATATGCGCTAATCTTTACCGTGTTAGGAAGTTCAGATGCAAGACTAATCAGTGTAATATTGAAGATAGTTGGACTGAGGACTTCCCCTTCTGGAACAACTCGGTGGATATTGTACTGGCCGGTGTCACCGTCACTTGTCGACATATACACGGAGTGGCCACTGAGATAGCTAACTATCCATCCATATAGCCGGCCACCGACGTCTAAATCTTGCAGTGCATCAATGATTGCATAATGGAGAACACTGTCGTATGCACCCTTAATATCCTGGAAAGCAGCTCCAACTAACTGGCGGCGACTTCTTTCCGGCTGTTCAACAGTGGAGACCAAGTCGATAACACCGTCGATCGAAGAACGGCCTCTTCTGAATCCATTCATAAAATCAGGAAAGCAATGATTGTCCTCTAGGAACCACTCCATCCTTGACAAAACAATTCTTTCCATTACTTTGCCGACGCAACTGGCTAAGGCCATCGGTCTATAGGAGGAAAGCTCGTTAGGGCACTTCCCCGGTTTAAGTAATGCTACAATGCGACTGCATTTCCAACTATCTGGAACATTTCCTGACTCCCACGTGGCATTATAAAAAGATAGAAGGATACGTCGTGCTTCTGTGCCAAGATGGCGGAGTGCAGCGTACGTGATTCCGTCAGGTCCTGGTGCCGATGAGCGTCGGGAAACAGAAATTGCAGCGTCAAGCTCTTGCATCCTAAAAGGCACTTCGAGTCGCTCATCAGGTGATGGGGGCGCGATGGTGACAAGCGATGAACTCACTGCATTAGACGTGTCCACAATAAGTTTACAGTAGTCCTCTGCTACCTCCAATTCGGTCCGCCGTTGATGTAGAGCCACGGCACGGAATGGGTGTTTTTGTTGTGGAGTTGTCTGAAGACTTCGTATGACCCACCAGATCTTGGATAGAGGTTGTCTTGGGTCTAGGGATCCACAGAATGCCCTCCAACGCTGTCTGTCAAGCTTGTCGATATGACGAAGAACATGTCGTTGAGTTCGGCGACAGTTCGAAAGATCTAACGGTGACTGTGTTCTTCTGTATCGCTGTTACGCGCGGCGACGGATTGCACGAAGGGCCTCATATTGTGTGTCGACCGATGATCTGTGTCTCGGTACGCTAACTTCTCTGGTTTTGTCCCGCAGGGTAGACGCAATGATGTCCTCTATTGCGGATGGAGATGTCAGACTCTGACAGCCGGCATCGACAGACGTCTTAAATAAAGTCCAGTCTGTTTGACGGATGCAACGTGAGGCTGAGTGGCGAAACCAGCTAAATTGAACATAAGTTGGGAGGTGGTCACTACCCTGAGTCTCTACATCTGTGGACCAGCTTGCTGAGGACAGAAGGCTCCTTGACACAAACGTTAGGTCGAGACAACTGCTGTAGGATGTGCCACGAATAAATGTAGGAGATCCGTCATTGAGCACATTTAGTCCCTGACCACACATAAAGTCGGCCAAATTTTTGCCACGAGTATTCGTCATAGTGCTACCCCGCAGGGGATGGTGTGCGTTAAAATCACCAATCACAATATGCGGACCTTGCGATGCTTGCAGAACAGACATCAGATGCGAGCAATCAATCCTCGGTATCCTCCAATGACTGAGAACGTGCGCCATCTGTGCTTTATAGTAAGGCATACGTAATCGTTAGTAGTATGCGATGGGATGTCATATCTGAAGTATACCAGATTATGACGTACACAAACTAATATTTTGCTTGAGGTTTGGTCGTTACGAGACCATATCTGGACATATCCAGAAATACGGAAAGAAGAATCCATATTAGGTTCACAGATAACAATAACTGGAAATTGGTACTTAAATACCCGCTGTCGGAAATCCGACAATCGAGCATTCCATTGCATAACAAGTGATTGTCGCAACCGTTCTTCAAACATCATCACCATATTGTTTAGTGAGGAACCACTAGAAGTGGTTCCAATACTTCAAGTAGCTGCACGGCAGCCTTAGCAGCCGGGGTATTTAGGCTGGAAAGAATCCTGCGCATTGAGCCCATCAAATTTTTCAGCATACTCTGGACGTCAATATCGTCCGTCTTTTCAATCTCTTCATTACGCGTAGGAGCGGTACATAAGGGCGTTCCCGCAGGCCTTGAAGGTAGCGAGGGCCACTGAGCATCCGATGTGTTTGGGATCGATGATGAGTCGCCTTGCACTTCCGTAGAATATAAAGGCTTTGGGGCACGTGTGTCTTCATTCCTCACACGAGGAAGTGGTGGAGGCTGCACTTGAGCCATCGATCCTTCTACGCGAGGAAAGCCTGTGGTCCCGTTGATGTCGGTGCCGTGAATGGCGCCTGCGGCGGTGGATAGCCTTTGCCGCTTCCCTGGGTGTGGAATGGTCTCGAACGAGTCGAACCATCTTCTTCAGAATGCTGATTTCATTCCTGATCTTTGTGCATTCTTTTGTGGTTGCGTCGTGGGCACCAGAACAATTTGAACACTTTGCAGCAACGTTGCAATTGCTGTCGCCATGAGGTCCACCACAACGTTTGCATGTTACTGCACCCCTGCAAACTGCACTGACATGTCCAAGTTTCATACATTTATGACACTGTAAAACCCTCGGCACGCAAGGGCGTACCGAATGCCTCTCATATCCAACCTTGACATATGTTGACAAAAGTTTCCGATTGAAATACTAGTTTCACACATCGGGACCGTCCAAAACGGTGAAAGCTGAGCACAGGAGCCGACGATGACAGCAGCTTCGCGAGGTCAGCGTCTGTAACATCAATGTCCACGTCGTAGATGACGCCTGTTGTCGCTTCCTTGCCGTATGTGGGAAATTCGCGAACGGGGATGCTTCCCAACTGAGTGATTGCTTTCAGTGTTTCCAGAATGGTCTGCGTATTGACTTCCACCGTAAGTATGTTCTTTCGATCGTTTATACGTACTTCTTCCACTTGACCAGGGGCAGTTCGATCAAAATATTCCGACAGGCTCTGCCTATTCAGTGAGTTGAAGTTGTACGCTGTCGTGGTTGGTACCTATGCGATAGTACATGACCGCTTGCCACTTGCCTTTTTCGTCGTCTGACGACTTGTCGGTGATGTCCTTCTTATCTTCCTCTTCAGACGTCTGCTTGACACCAAGGTAAAATCACTGTCCGAGCCCATACCTTCAGTTGAGGAGCCATCAGATGATTCAAGCGGGACCATGCTGGGGTCGAAGCGGTCACTCATGTCGGATGCATAATGAAGTGGTCGTTCAGGACCCAACTGCTGGGCGGGGTTCGGGTCCCCCATTACAGATAACCACGTCCCCCAATGTTCTTGCCACTGATTGCAGAAATCACCAAAGGTAGAATACAAAACACAAAGAGCTCGAAGCTCAAGCTGCTCTCTACGATCACTGATAGGTCATGTTATTTATTCATTACCCGCATTGGATATGCGGGTATGAGCCAGGGACAAGAAAGAAAGAAAGAAAGAAAGAAAGGAAGAAGAAAGAAGGAAGGAAAGAAAGCCCGGCTACTACCGATCGAGTAGAGCAGGTGCGGGGAAAGCTGCGCCGGCGCCGGATCACGTGACGCGCTCGACCAATCAGGGTCGTTTGGTGCGTCGTGGGGAAGGGAAAGAGGTTGACGCGCCCTCCGCCGGGCTTCCCTCGCCTCAAATCAGTTTCGGCGCCTGGATGGGAAGGCGCGCGCGGTGCGTTCCGCCGAGGAACAGGCTGCGTTTGAGCAACGGCGCCGCGAACTCACTCAGGAAAGGGCTCGTCGTCGACGTGCAGATTCTAGCGTGAGGGCTTCCGAAGCCCAGGCGAAACGTCAGCGAAGAGCCGCGGACCCCGAGTGGCGGAGCGCGATGTTGAGGCCAAACGTCAGCGTAGAGCCGCCGACCGTGTGGTTAGGGCAAACGAAGCGGAACGCCTGCGACAGCGTCGTCTTGCTACGAGCTTCGCTTACCCCCATTTTCTCGACAGGAGAAGGGCTCGTGATTTTTTTAAAAGTCCGAACACAAAAGAAAATTGCCTGTGGCATAAAGCGTTGTTTCGCGTTTCAAGGGCATGTCTCGAAGTAATGGATATTACCTGTATGAGAAACTGCCATGTCCAGGCAGCTGATAAAATATTAACTTGACTATTGATTCGTTAGCATTCTTTGGGTACTTCACGCCCTTTCCGAGGGTTGTCTATCTATATCTTTTGGTATGGTTGTATGTTTGTATCTAACCGCTTTCCCGCGTACCTGGGTCACTGCAGGTAGTCCGTGGTTGAATGGATAGCGCATCGGGCTGCTGTGCTGAAGTAACAGGGTTCAAAACCAACCATCGGACCAACTTGGATCACTGACTATGTGCCAATGTGTACATACGTGCCGCTCTTCGACGAACATATTTCACCCAAACACGGATCACTGTAGATTCGGGACAGGGTAGCACCGCTGTTGGAAGAAACTCTTGACGGCCGACTTGGAACACTGCCACTCAGTCCATGCTGGTAGAGTGTACCAGAATGGGGGAGTGGGTCCAGCGGTCGCCTTAGCCAACGTTACTAGAACTAGGTTCAGTTTACAAACTCTCCGCCAGCGCCGTGCTTCGCCCGTGTCTCCATTTTCAGTTTGGCCGACAGGTGGCGGGAGTGTTCCATCGGGATTCCAGCCTCACGGCTGCTTAGCTCGCAAGGCCGTATTCGGGCACTCAATGTGCGCGTTTATTTACGTTTGACCGTGTGGAAAACTTCAAATGCATCGCTGCAACATATCTTAGCCACTGCGCTACTTCTGTGTTTGCGTCAAAACATGTGAGCGCGGCATGCTTTGCAGTCCCGAGCTGCCGGCAACATCTCGCGTTACACATTGCGTGCTTCGTTTCGCTACCTTTTAGTAACCTTCTTCGCTACTATCTCGCATGCCCCGCTTTTTTGCAATTCGCCTAAGGTTATAATTAGCGTCATTCGAACAAGTCATTCTGCATCTGTATTACTATATAAACGATTCATGCGGAAGCCTACGCGCGTCGCAACGAACGACAGTGGCTTCCGTGCTCGCGAGCACCGCCCCCCCCCCCCCCCCCCCATGTCAATGTAAATGCCGCTTTATGCTATCTCGGCGGGCAAATCGTGGCCACTGCCCAAACTTGCGATTTCAGCACGGATTAGAAAGTAACAAAGCATTAGGGCTTTCATTCATCAGGTTATTCAGATGCATTCACTTCTGTCTACTACTGCTATGAAATAAAGCACAAATGCGCTGGTTGTTCACCCACTTTTCAGTAAACTCAAGTTCACACTCCACAAATCTCAAGTACTGGCCGGTAATCACAAGAGCTTTTCACGCTTTCTGGCAACTTTAACTTGCACATTCGTGTCTTTGTGTTGCCGTAGAAACCTTGCATAGAAATGCATGCGTGATACTAAATAAAACTTCACAATACGTGCAGAGAGCTCTTCAGAATGAATTCAACATCCAACCCCTACAACGTTGCTGCCCTTTGCCAAGTCTTCAACACTGGAACAAAACAAGTCTCCGAACACTACGTTGGACTTTGTTCTTTCAGTTATAGCGCTCTCAAGCAGTGTATAAGCAGCGTGTAAGCAGTGATGTCAGAGCTTTTGACGGTAGCTGGAGGGCACCCGGAACAAAGGAACGCATCTCGCTCAAAATGGCTGCAGGCGGTACATCATCTGTGGCAAGGAGAGTGACCTTACAGTCATGGCAGCTCAAAAACTTCGCTGCTTTCTTTACTACATATCCTGCAAGTTAGTATCGGGCAGCATCTGTTGCAGTGGGTCGGTCATAATTGTGCTGGTTTGAGTCCCCTTCTGGCAGCTTCTCTAACACAATTTTGTGTATGAGCTGCCCGAGCTCATCCTTCTTTTCTTCTTTTGCTTTCCTTCTTTCCTTCTTTTGCTGAAGAACTTCAAGCCTCTTCGAGCTTAGGCTCTCCTCCACACTGACAAGAACGGGATATGCATCGCCAGTGCACTTTCCTTTCGTCGCCATCTTTAAGGGAGTGTAGAAGCTCAAAAGCCTGAATATTTGTCCGAAGTGTCCTATCGTAGGGTGATTTTCATCACCGCCAAACGATCTCACGACTCCAAAAAAGCGCTGGGAAGATAAAAACAAACATATGTAAGTGTAAATTCCAAAACAAGGCAGCCACAAACTACATCCTAATTAACCTTAAAAATAACTACTTCCAATGGGCCCTGGTTAAGTTTTGCAGTCAGCACATACCTCACGTCTTTGTCAAGCAGGAGGGTGATTATATCCAGCACCGACATCAATGCAACTCGGAGGGATTCTGTCGTCAACTGAGATGCAAAGAGCTTTGTGTTTCTCTCAATGCTGTTCTTTTCGGTCAAGAATGTCGTGGTCTTAAAAGTGCAAGGAGCACACTCTGGACTTCGTTGTGAGGTCTTTGTCGGCGCGGGGTATGACCCTGTTCCACGCTAAGCGTAGTTTCTCGTCGCTAGGAGCGGAGAAGAAATGCCGGACCGACGAGTTCGTGTCGTTCCGGTACGTACCCGCTCGTACAGCCGGGTACACAACACGTCGGCATGACTTGGTTGGCTTAGATGCACACTCAACACAGAATCAAATGAGCAGATCGATGTATTCGGACAAACACATCAGCTACGGAGCGCCAGCAAAGCTCCGAAAACGTGGCACAAGACAAAATAATGCGGGAGATTAACCGGCACAAGCACAGCTCTTACGAGAGTACACGGAGGACTCGGACGCCTACTCGAGCTGACTGCGCAGCGCGGGATCCGAGTGCGACTACAGCGCCAGTGGGAGCAGAATCGGTGGCGGTTCCGCGCAACGCGGCGCAGGTTGTAAACTGAATCTAGTTCTAGTAACCTTGGCCTTAACATGCGCCGAGGGTGAAGCAAAAAACGCGGAAAATGTGGCGGCGCTGCCGTCGCCTTTGTTTGAATCTCTGGTCAATAAACGTTGGCTCCGGCTGTTTCGGCAGCGCTCATTGGCTGAGGCGAGCTCGCGGGCTGAGTAGCTGTCGTCTGCTCGACGCACCGTCGTTGTTGCGTCGTTTGCGTTCTTTCCGCCGCTCTTTTTCCATTTTATTTACAATAGATCGGTGGGGAATAATCACAGTGTTACCGCCATCGAGTATCCGCCTTTCAAAGCTCCATGCAACTGCGGTAGGATCTCCGACGCGACAAGCGTCCGACCGGCGAGCGGGCCGCTCATTCGGAAGAAAGTGACGGTGGCGCCACCTGGATTTTTAATAAAAAAGTGCCTCGCAAAGCCCTCGTTGGACCCACTCCCATAATCTAGTACACTCTAATGCTGGTCTACAATGAACCTCGTTGATACCAACTTGGGTCACTGGGTATGTGTCAGTAGGTGTATGCCGCTCTTCAATGAACGCCAACTTGGGTAACTAGGTTTGTGCCACCTCCCCGGAGAATCGGCCGCTCTAGAATGACGAAAAAGATCCCCGACATTTCTCCGATGCTGAGCGGAATTGAACCCACATCACAAGAGTTCCACATGGACAGCAACCCGACGAATTAGCAGGTTGCGCCACAATTTCACTGGGCATGTGCCGCTCTTCAAAGAACGCCTTTCGCGCCAACGCTTTAGCGAGCTGCGCCATGAATGCATTGGGTATGTAACGCTCTTCAATAAACCTCTCGCCAACTTGTGCCAATGAGTGTACGGCAAGCGAGGGAATAATTCTCAGCGTTAGCAGGCAACGGCGTGTCACGCCTCCCATCTCGGAGGACACGCGCGGACTTCTCGGTAGTGTCACTAATGACGCAGCGTATCCAGAAAGAAGCGCGAGGGAGGAACCCGGTTGGCCCCTGACGCGTTTCTCAGCGTTCGCACGCACCGGCCGCGCCATGCGTTTCGGAGGCTACGCACAGGTTTCTTGGCGGCGGCGCTAGATGGCGCAGAATGTTCTTAGGGAAGTTCCATAGTGGAGTCCCGCTGCAGGACACGCCTCATACATATAACTTGTTTCGACGGACGGCAGTTCAATGCTAACGTATTACCGGCGACAGTCATCATGAGATGTCTTCTGCCGCAATTTTTAACAGCGTAGCTGTTGAAGTTCGAGGTTCGGCTACAAATCGTTCGCAGAAACTCCGCCGAGCTATGACGTCACTACGTTGCCTAGCAATTACTAGGCACAGCTGCGCCTGGCTTCGCGGAGCTTTTCACAGGTGTCGTGACGTCATCGCTCCGACTTCCGCATCGCTTCTCCTAGCCGCGCCTAGCTCTGACGTCACTATGCGTCGCCTAGCAACCACCTGGCATGTCTGCGCCCGGCCGCGCCACGCTGCACCGCCGCTTCCCGTACATCGCCAAGCTTCCACAGTCGTGTAGGCGGGGGAAAAAAAGCCATGACGTCACTGCGCGCCGCTTCGTTCGCGGCCTTCGTATAAAGCTGGCGGAAACGCACTGTGGCCACGCACAGGGTTGTCGCCATTATGCAAGAGGTCTACAGGGTAACGTACTCGATATCATGCCATCCAATCTGGCGTCACCAGTACAAAACCGTACGATATAATGATCAAATAATCGAAATTTCGGCAACACATCACAACTATCCGATCCAGCGAGACATGCTGAAAAATTGTTCATTCCATCAGTCAAACCATAGCCTCCTCGATAACTCTGTGCCTGTCAAACGACGCTCGATCGGCCGTCGCTTTCCCCTCTCCCTATTGGTAGTTTCCACCGAGAGATGGCGCCACCGACGTTGACTAGCTCATGACTCCTGCCGTGTGCCCGCGTCTCCGTCTCTCCGTTACCTCCGCTGGGATCGCAAGTCGGGTGCATTGTTTTTGTCGGTTTTTCTCGTGCAGTACGGTCAAACCTTGCAACGTTGGTGCGGTCCACGCATTTTAAACCTTCTTGGGTGATCGTGGACCTGAGCTTAACGCTGAGCGACCGGGATTGCTAGATGCTTTTGACGTGCGATCACGTTATTAAAAAAAAAGAAAGAAAAAACCTTCGAAGAGGTCACGCTCTTTCACAGACATCATATGCGGGTAAAGCACCGTGAACTTCTTCACGTGGATACATATGTAACTTCGAGCAACGCATATATAGTGACAGAAGCGCCCTCGGGATTTTGTATGTCTCAACTGTTTGCATCTCGGGATTTTTTTTTTTTTTTTTGTACGTCTGAACTGTTTGCATCTCGGGATTTTGTATGTCTGAGCTGCATGCATCGTTGAACAAAGCGTGTGCAATAAAATATTTGCTCGCATATTGCTTATTCAAGGCATGCGGCGTTTTTTCTATAGGTCCTCAAATATTTGTTTCTATTTTTCCTGGTCGCCAAGGCACACAGACGTGGTAGAAAGTGCAAAGGTTTCTGGGTATAAATATTCACGTCGGCCACAACGCTCATCTCGTGCAAAAGAACTTGGGGAAAACTTGTCTGAAAGTCGTATAAATAGTATGCTACTAACGTGCGCCGAGGCCCGAAGGACGGCTCACTATAACAATGAAGGAAGAAGAAGAAGGACGGCTCACTATAGAGCAGCGTCGCAAGCAGTTTTTGACAAGATATTGCTGTAAGAACGCTTGCGACTTGCGTATTCTCTGCACTTTACTATGATAACTAAGAGCGTATTAACCACAATAAACAAACTCGGGCTTTCTTTTTTTTTTTTTTTTTTTTTTTTGCTACGTGCGACGCGCAATCCACTTTGACGCTGCAGTTGCTGCAAGTGCGCTCGCACTTTCACAGACTGTATTCGAGACACTACCATGGTGCTCTACAGCGTTATAAACAAGGCTCTGGTCACCCAGTGGATCGTTGTTCCACCATCACAGCACTTAAAACCGTCGGCGTCGCGCCCGCCGCGCAGACGGGAGGCGCGGTGGCACTCTACGTCGGTGGCGCCCTCAGCGAAATGAGCGGCGGCAGTTTGCAACTCTGCCGACGGCGCCTCCCTATTGTTCTCTCGGCGTCTTGATAGGCACAGTTTATCGAGGAGGCTATGGTCAAACATACAAGTGAGTACCAGGTTCGTAAATGTGAATAAACAACCAACTCATAAAATAATTAATGAAGAAGTAAATTCATAAAATTTCGTCAATTAGTAGTCGCATTGGCGATTATCTCGCAAATAATGATGTCAGCTAGCCGCTGCAATGAAGCTTGGTAATTAAGAATTACAATTTTGTCTAGCGTACCCCATTTTTAATAATCTGCGAAGAGAGAGATATAGTATATTTTATTGACAGGAAAGACAGAGACGTCGACCTGAGCTGGTGCGCTCTAGTCTGCTACCCTGCACTGGGGATAATCTGAGAATGATAATCTAAGAAAGTCGTCACAGAAGCATGCTGTATATGCTGCTGTCTTGCAGTATTTGCGTGAAATCCTGTGGTTACACCAAAATTAAACGAAATGGGCAATGAATGATCGACATGAGGCTCGGAGGCTTGAAGCAATGCGAGACTGATGATTAAGGTGTATTATAGAAGATATATTAGCTTCAACTATATATATATATATATATATATATATATATATGCTAATTCTGTTTTACAATTATTATGTATTGTGCCCCCCCCCTCACATAATACTCCCATTTAGAGACTGTGGAGAAATTTTAAATAAATAAATAATAAATAAATAAATAAATAAATAAATAAATAAATAAATAAATAAATAAATAAATAAATAAATGTGTTAACTAGAAACATTTTTTTTCTCCCTTTCTACCGCTGTAGCCAGTAATCGGACGTACTTTTCTGTCGCTAGTAAACTGCCTTGGCCAGACGAGTTTGAACGGCGCTGAGCTGAAAAAACAAAGGACAAGGGAGACAGACAAGGACGTCGCTGTACTAACAACTCACTTCTTGCGTAATTACTCACTTGCGTAACTATACTCACTTGTTAGTACAGCATTGTTGCGTAATTACTCACTTGTGCAACTATACTCACTTGTTAGTACAGCAGCGTCCTTGTCTGTCTCCATTTGTCCCCCCCCCTTTTTTTTTTTTTTTTAGTTCAGCCGTTCAAACTCGTCTGAGCTATGAACCAATTAGCGCAGTTAAATACTGTTCAGACCATTAATATACTATTCTGACCGGTTTGTTTCATCAAAAATGCCAATTAAGCTTACACGACAGAAAATTTTAGACAGGTATTGGGAAGTTTTGCAAATGAACAGGCTCTGAGTCTATCACAATTCACCTGCGGAAAGAACTTCACGGTTGGAGCTATCAGCCGGCACTCGCCGAAACCGCTTTGCCATGACGGAACACTCCCGATCCGCCGCACCCGTTGCCTTCGGTTCCCGTTGCGCAACGGTCACCGAAGACGCATCAGCCACACCGCATGGAGCGCATCAGCGAGATCAACGGCGTCGCTGGTCAGGCCAAGAGGCACGCGTCGGCAAAATATACCTACAGTGTCGCGCCTGGTTTTGCTAGTGAACGTCCCTTTAAGTTTTACGCATGGTTTTACCACCTAAGCCGCATTTCTGCCGTTTAATTCAGGCAAATGTTGCGAGTATTACAGTGTGCAAGCCGCGGACAACGACCATGCCGTTTCTTGCTCTTCCCCAGCCACAAACTCCCGGTTCTACATCGGTCGCCGTAACAGTAGCATGTTCGTGCAGTTGGGTTCCGCAACTGTTAAATTATGATGACGAACATTCTTACTTCTTTAGTTGGTGCATTTTGCCAAGTGCGCTTGTCCGACGCGGCGTATATGTTCCTGCTCTTTCCATTGGCCGATTTTGTATCAATATATAAAACCTCTTTATATCCCGCTGTTTCTTATCCGAGCCTACTATGCCTCTCCATTCCCATCCTCTTTCAACGGCGTCTCTTTCTACTCGCCCTCCTCACCTTTCGTCTCGTCCGGTCGAGGAACAACCACAGCGCGATGATGGCCGGCAGCCAAACGGGCAGTGACTCAGCTTTTGCTCCCGCGTGGCTCCGGTCGATTTGAGAGAACGAGCGGCGCTGCCCCGGTGGGCAACTCTTTATAAAAATAAAAGCACTCCAGCAGCGGCCGATTGCGCTGGCCCCTTTTGTTCTCGTGCAGCCAACGGACAGTCGCGCTCCGCCCATTTGACTTCTCGGCGGCGGCGGCGGCGGTCGGTTGGGGGGTTCGCCATAGTCATGGGGCAAGAAACAGCTAGCGTCGCTGATGTCGACAGCGACGACGACGTTCACAATGGCCACTTTTCAGAGCGCCGGGCCTGCTGACCGGCCACTTTGGATCAGCAGTGCACTGATCTGGAGCGTGTTCGCTACCAGCCGAACGAAAAGAGAAAAGGGTAAATAAATAATATTCTCAGATTTTCGTTAGTAGTAGCCGAATCAGGAGATGTCTCACGGCCTCGGTAATCAGCGTCCGTCGCTGTAAGTAGGCTATGTACTGCTTTGCATCGCGCGGAAAAGTTAAGTACTTGGAATTCGTAACTTTATACGTGGACCGAAATTCGTGCAGAGTGAGCCCACTTGGAAAGACAGTGAGACCTTTGAGGCAGGTGGTTGCGCGGAGCAGAGGTAGAGCACCGGGCTTCTAATCTGAAGGTCCTAAGTTCGAATCATCGTCCAGGCCACTACATTTTTCAGTCTTGGAGTGGCGCCTGAAACCGGAAAAAGAAAAGTACCAATTAAGAGTCAATGAGGCTATAGTAGTCCAGGTGAAACCAAAAAAAAAAAAGAAGGCCCACTAAGCTTCAACAAAGACACTCACTCTCGCCTCCCTGGTTCAGTATTTGGTCACTCGTCCCTCATGACTCTTGCAATTAACCCCTGTCCCTCCGTCCCTAGCGGCTGCGGAGCATCTGACCAAGGTGGCGGTCAGATCTGCGACGTGGCAGGTCTGTCTGATTCTGGATCCGGACAGGCCGCCACTGGAAATTAAACGTGGCAACGTTTACACGCGAACCCTCTCGAGTGAAGCTAGCTTGGTACGGCTATTTGAGGAATCATCCGGCATTGCCTGGATATCATTGGCCTTAATGAGGTTGGAAGAACTGGCGAGACTTATACAGTGCTGACTAACGGCAACTTCCTCTGCTACAGAGGTCTTCCAGACAGACAGACAGCCAGCCAAAGAACTTTATTAACTAGGTCCTGAGAAGCCCTGCCCTAGGGCAGAGCTGCGGACCGCTCCCACGTGGGGACGGGTAGGCCGAGCCTAACCGCCGCATCATGGGCTCTCTGGACAGCCCAAGTTTGTCGTGACAGTTCTGGGCCGCGATTTTGTAGCGATGCCTTATGACTTATTTTAGAATAGTCTTATCATCCACCGCTCACGTACGGCCGGCTGATCCCGTTGATAACGCGAGCGGACCGTCGCTCTGACCACTGACAAAGCGCGATAAGCGCGAAAAGGCATTATTACTTTAAAGGCATCGCTACAAAATACCGGCCCTGAGCTCTGGATGGCAGAGCTCCATTCTTCTTCCGTGATGCGATTGGGCCCCTGTAACGAGGGGCATCGCCAGAGCATATGTTCTAGATTGCTAACAGCCGCACAGTCGGGGCAAGTAGAGCTAAAAGCCTCTGGAGTGATCGAGTGAAAAAGGGCCAGGTTAGGACAGGACTTAAACTGAACACGGCCGCTGGATTTAAAAAAAAAAAAAAAAAAAAAGGTGTGGCCTGCCGCGTCGGGCGCGCTGCTATGGGAGCGAACGTGACGGCCGTAGTTGCATTGTCGGCCGCTTGGCTGTGCCGAACGGCGCTAGCTGAGGGGGATGGAACGCGTCGGCTTGCACGCGCGACGGCGTTGTAAGCACGTTCCTGACGCATTTGCTATACCGATGCCAGACGACAGTCCCCGGCGTGTGGCGCCGCGGCGGATCACACCGTTTTCGATGCAAGCGGCAGGCCGCACTTTTTTTTTTTTTAATCCAGCGGCCGTGGTCTGAAGAATGCGTAAAGTGGACGACAGAGGTCTAGCCAGTTTTCTATGAGGTGGAGGATAAGTCCTCCTACCCAGGGGATAGTGCTTAGTGATTTCGTTGAAAGTAATGAGAGTGTCCCGAAACTCGAGAACCCCGGCCTCTGAGCTCGCCCCTGCTCCCGCGCGGTGGGTTAGTGCGCGCGCTTGGGAGTGGGCGATGTCATTGAGATTGGGCAAGGAGTCAAGCTGGGGGCCGAGGTGCGCCGGAAACCACGTGATGGTGTGCGTAGAGATGATCTTGTTCTTGAGAATCTTGTGAGCCTCCTCAGCAATGGACCCTGAAGCGAAAGCCCTGATTGCCGATCTCGAATCAGTGAAGATTTGTGTTTTACTGCTGTCTAGGAGTGCCATAGCAATTGCGGCCTGCTCCGCTCTGGATGGAGTTGAGCACTTCAGGGAAGCTGCATTCACTATCTGTCCGTTGTGATCAACGATGGCAGTGGCGAAGTTAGACGACTGTCCATATTGGGCTGCGTCGACAAAACATGCCGAGTGGGGATCGTCTTTGATACTCTTGAGGAGAGCGAGGGCTCTTGCCCTGCGTCTGCTTACGATGTGTTGAGGATGAACATTACGGGGAAACGGTGCGACTCGTATATTATTCCTTTGATCTTCTGAGATTTGATATTTCCGTTCTTCCATGAGTATAGGGTTGATCCCAAGAACCGCCAGGATCTTCTTTCCAGCCGGGGTGCAGGATAGACGGGCCAGTTGGGCCGACTCCTGGGCCTCAATTATCTCGTCTAAAGTGTTATGCACTCCTAGTTGCATAAGGAGGTCCGTGCTCGCCCGTAACGGAATGCCTAGTACTTTTTTGATACTCTTTCTGATGAGCGTGTTAAGTTTTTTTTCTTTTTTTTTCGGAGTTATACCAATTGTGCATGGCTGCCACATAAACTATGTGACTCATGAGGAAGGCGTGGAATAATCTGAGGAGGTTTTCTTCCTGAAGGCCTCCACGCCTATTCGAGACTCTGTTGATGAGCCTGATCATGTTTTCGGTTTTGGCTTTGAGCTTGTTGAGCGTCGTATTGTTACTGCCATTGGATTCGATGAACATGCCCAGGACCCGAATGATGTTTACTCTGGGGATGGTACAGCCGCTTTTAGTGTAGAGTTTTATGTCTATTTCAGACAACGGTTTCCAGCCTCTAGGTTTAGGACCTCTCCTGACTGGCCTGTAGAGGAGGAGCTCAGACTTGCTCGGGGAGCATCTAAGCCCTGTACTTTTCAGGTACATCTCTGTTTGATCTACAGCCTCCTGTAAGCCTAATTCAACATCTCCTTCGCTTCCTCCGGTGCACCAGATTGTTATGTCATCGGCGTAGAGCGTGTGATTGATCCCTTCTATGTTGGACAGCCTTTCCGATAGTTTCTTCATGGCGATGTTAAAAAGTAGTGGTGAGACTACCACTCCTTGTGGCGTGCCTCTGGGGCCCAAACTGAAATTGTCAGACTGGAGGTCACCAATTTTGAGCGTGGCCTTGCGATCCCTGAGGAATGAGCTTATGTATCTGTGGAAGGCTTCTCCCAAATTGAGCTCTGAGATCGAGTTCAGAATGTGCGTATGGGAGACATTGTCAAACGCCTTCTCCAGGTCTAGGCCTAAGATGCCTCTTATATCTCTTGTGGGATTGTCAATGATTTGACACTTGATAAGCTTCATCACGTCCTGCGTTGACAAGGCCGGACGAAAGCCCAGTATTCCTACCCAGTATTCCCTCTTATCTGGAAGACCTTGTTGTCCGCATCTCCAAGCACATCGAGCAACAAGGTCTTCCAGATAAGAGGGAATAGGTAGGAATTCTAATTGATAAGGACATAGCGCGCAACATTGATTAATTCTACAGCATTCATGTGAGTGTAGCAGTCGTCGTAATAAAGCTAAACAGGAGATATAGATTAAAGGTAGTACAAGCCTACGCTCCAACCTCCAGTCATGATGATGAAGAAATAGGAAGTTTTTATGAAGATGTTGAATTAGCAATGATAAAGGTGCAAACTCAGTAAACTGTAGTCATTGGGCGACTTCAATTCAAAAGTAGGGAGAAAACAGGCTGGACAACAGGCAATTGGCAACTACGTAGGGTATCGTCTCTAGATACAGTAGAGGAGAAACGTTGGTAGAATTGGCGGAAAGGAATCGACTCCGAATAATGAATGCCTTCTTCCGCAAGCGCAGTAACAGGAAGTAGACATGGAAAAGCCCTAATGGGGAAACAATTAATTAAATACTTTATGCCGACCCGAGCATAGCGCAGGAGGTAGACGTGTTAGGTAGGGTAAAGGGCAATGATCTAGGTTGGTGGGGTCTATTATTTCTCTCATTTTGAAGAGAGAAAGAGTAAATTTAGTCAAGAAGAAACAGACCAATCTAGACGCAGTAAGGGTAACTGCTGATGAATTCAGGCTGGTGCTCGCAAACAAATATGCAGCTTTAGAACCGGAAGATAAAGATAACATAGGTTTAATGAATGAAACTCTAACTAGTCCGATTTAAGAATCAGCAATTGAAGTGGGGGGTAAGGCATGCTCTCCCAAGTAACGAAGGACCTAATAAAGAAACGACAAAGCATGAAAGTGATAACTCAAGAGATCAGATAGATTTCGCTTAACTGTCAAAGCTGTTAAACAAGAATAAAGTACGTTATATTCAAAATTATAACGTCGGAAAGATGGAGGAAGCAGCAAAAATTGGCGCAGCAGGAAGCTATAGCGAGAAGAAAACTCGGCGTAGGGCAGCGCTTATTCTGTGGTATTTAATTGTGTCTCTGTGTGTCCTTGCAGGGGCGGATCCAGGTTTTTTCTGAGGGGGGGGGGGGGGGGGGGGGTCAGCTTCTGTCAATGATGATGATGATGATGATGATGATAGTAGCCTTTCTCAATAACCAAAATGCACCGTTTCTGCTCAAGATAAACCCGCGTTTTATACGGCTAGAGCAACACCTGTAGCCCGCCGTGGTGGCTCAGTCAGCTCAGGTGTTGCGCTGCTGAGCACGAGATCGCGGGATCGAATCCCGGCCGCGGCGGCCGCATTTCGATGGAGGCGAAATGCAAAAACGCCCATGTGCTTGCGTTGTAGTGCACGTTTAAGAACACCAGGTTGTCAGAATTAATCCGGCGCCTTCCACTACGGCGCGCCTCATAATCAGAACTGGGTTTGGCACGTAAAACCCCAGAAAGAGGAAGAAGCCCTATAGCGAAGCCAGGCATCCGTTTCTCCGAGCTTATAGGAAAAGGACGTTACCCAATACAGCCATGTGCTTGGCTTGGCGGCTGTGCCTGATAATACAGGGTGTTCAAAACTAAGATTTATGGTTTTCTTAAAGTTAAGCACTGGGAGGCACGCGAAGACCACCTGTGCAAATAAGTTATGCGGTCAGGTGGGCACAAAGTGAAAGGATAATTATCGCTGTGAGCAGCCCAATTAACTAAAATTGAACAATTATTTTTTGTAGACTGCAGTAAGTGGGCATGTTTGTATTGAAAACTTAGAGACAGTCGTGTTTCTACACAGTATCAGTCGGAAGAATTATTCTAGCGTGTTCGTGCTCCGAGATATCCGACTCCAAATTTCAATTGTCGTACTGCGCAGAGTTATGGAGTCGACGCGGGAGTGGTTTTTGCTTTGCGTTGCTGTGGAAGGGAGGCATTTTGAACGTTTTTAGGGCATTGACATCCTGATGGGTGAAGTGTTGTCATGAAATTCGTGCATGACAACATCAAACTTAAAGCGGCAGTATATATGAAATATTCGTTAGCATAGCTAAAAAGGTTTCTGTTGTTGATGGTGTAGTTGTTGCTTTTGATTTCAATAAAACTTACAATACTTGGAAATCAGCAGTCACTTTATTTGCGTAGCCCAGGCAAGGACCATGCCCGGTCGTCTAGTCACCATTGCGCACGCGCATTGCCCTCCGGCTTCTCCGCTCGCGATCTCGGCATGGCAGCTGCCGCCAGCTTTACAGGCTGCGCGGTCGCGTGTTATGACAGCGGTTACGGGTTCTTCGATTTTCTTTATTTCGCCGGCCGTCAGGGGAAGGGGGACAGTTATCTTTGCCAATACCTCCGCCACGTTGTCAGACTAAACGCCGCACCCAACAGCCGCGTCACATCATGGAGTAGCTTTGCGCCAATCCTCACTCTCTTGCATGCGTAATCATGCGAACGACAATAAAATTTGGAGTTGGATATCTCGGAGCATAGACATGCTAGAATAATTCTGTTAAGTGAAACTGTGTAGAAACACGGCTGCCTCTAACTTTTGAATACAAACATACACACTTACTGCAGTCAATAAAAAGTTAATTATTCAATTTTAGTTAATTCGGCTGCTAACAGCGATAATTATCATCTCACTTTGTGTCCCCCTGGCCACATAACTTATTTGCCCAGGTGGTCTTTACGTGCCTCCCAGTGCCTAATTTAAAGAAAACCACAAAGCTTAATTTTGAACACCCGGTATATCTAGCCTGTATTGTTTCTTAAAATAAAATTTGGGATCATCTGCCGCAGGTTTGTTATAAATGCGTAAGCACGGGTCCATCTTTGGAGTTCTGTTGTGACACCTTGATTTCCTTAAGAAGAGTCTTTGTGTTCGGCTGAGACACCTTCGTTTGCTTTGGAGCTCCAACGCGGCAACCACTACGCTGGTTGTTTACGATATGCGAATCACCGCGTATGAAGAAGACTCACGACACCACCTACAAGAACGATGTGGCCTAGTAGCCGAGAGCGCGAGCCAGCGTCTAGATGTTTTGTTTCCCAAGCGACGTCATCCTTTTACACAAGGCGCGCATCTCCCCTTCCTCTAACCACGCGTGGTTAGCGGCCAACTCCCGCGCGCTGGCATTGGTCGCTGACGTCACGCTCCTCCACTTCGCAGCCGCTGCTCGAGGCTTCGCCCCGCTCCGCGAGAACGGCCACTCAGATAAACGGATCCGGCGGCTTTGAGTCTCCTATTCTTAATGTACGGCAACAAAACTGCGAAGTTACAATGAAAAACTTGTAGCGTACGAACGGTACTGTGCTCGTACTGGATATTGTCAACGTGTAACTGTGATCACACTTCTTTTTGGGGTTTTACGTGCCAAAACCAGTGATCACACTGAGTGCCACAGTTAAAAAAGTTGCCTATTCGTAGTTCTTAGTTTAGCTGTTAGTTGTTATTATTTATATATGAACACTTCAGCGAGACATCTCTTTCATTAGGCAGGTTGGTCGCGGAACCGATGACAGCCAATGAGGCAACCGATGACACCCCAATGGGGAACTGAGTTGATCAGGCGCAAAGGCGCTCGCGCGGACATCTGCGTGCTTGGTAAAAGGGACGTCCCCTCGTTCATTCGACGCCACCGATGGGACTAGTAAGGCACGGCCGGCGCCAGGAGGTCCAAGGTGTTCATGAGAAAAAATAACTACGGCAACTTCGCGACACCACACCCCTACGGAATACAACTAAGCTTGTGAGCGAGCTAGCTTTACTTCTACATGGCTGATACCACTGGTACTCGCGAAAAATAATTTTGAAGAATGCTGGTGGCTATATATATATATATATATATATATAATATATATATATATATATATTTTTTTTTTTTTTTGCGACAGGGCCATCCCCCTGTCAGCGAGGGGGCGATGCAGAAATCTGAGGGGGGGGGGGGGGGGGTCAGGACATCCGGACATCCCCCCTGGATCCGCGCCTGTGTCCTTGTAACCAGGCGCGGATCCAGGGGGGATGTCCGGATGTCCTGACCCCCCCCCCCCCCCCTCAGATTTCTGCATCGCCCCCTCGCTGACAGGGGGATGGCCCTGTCGCAAAAAAAAAAATATATATATATATAGCCACCAGCATTCTTCAAAATTATTTTTCGCGAGTACCAGTGGTAGCAGCCATGTAGAAGTGAAGCTAGCTCGCTCACAAGCTTAGTTATATTCCGTAGGGGTGTGGTGTCCCGCAGTTGCCGTAGTTATTTTTTCTCATGAACACCTTGGACCTCCTGGGACCGGCCGTGCCCCACTCGTCCCGTCGGTGGCGTCGAATGAACGAGAGGACGTCCCTTTTGCCAAGCACGCCGATGTGCGCGCTAGCGCCTTCGCGCCTGATTAACATAGTTCCCCCTCGGGGTGTCATCGGTTGCCTCATTGGCTGTCATCGGTTCTGCGAGCAACCTACTTAATGAAAGAGGTCTCTCGCTGAAGTGTTCACATATAAATAATAACAGCTAAACTAAGAACTACGCATAGGCAATTTTTTTTAACTGTAGCACTCATTGTGATCACAGTTACACGTTGACAATATCCAGCACGAGCACAGTACCGTTCGTATGCTACAAGTTTTTCATTGAAACTTTGCAGTTTTATCGTCGTACATTAAGCATAGGAGGCTCAAACCCGCCGGATCCGTTTGGCTGAGTGGGCGTTCTCGCGGAGCGGGGTGAAGCCTCGAGCCGCGTCTGCGAAGTGGGGGAGCGTGACGTCAGCGGCCAACGCCAGCGCGCGGGCCTAGGATGGCGTCGCGTGGTTAGAGAAACGGGAGCAGATGCGCTCCTTGTGTAAAAGGATGACGTCGAGTGGGAAACAAAACATGAAGACGCTGGCTCGCGCTCTCGGCTAACACGCCACATCGTTGTTCTTGTAGGTGGCTTCGTGAGTCTTCATACGCGGTGATTCGCATATCGTAAACACCCAGCGTAGTGGTTGCCGCGTTGGAGCGGGGCGTTACGCCCGTATTCAAGAACGCTCCTCTAGTCAACATAACACCTCGACTCAAGAGGAAAGATAGCGCCGCCATCCCTCCAAAGAAGTGGTCACTGAGCGTCATGATCATGCACGGGAATTCTTTAGAATTGTCGCGTCTTTATCAGTCGAGAGACGGCGCTGTGCTTAACAAGGAGGAGTGGAGGAAGAGCTTCGAGTCGAGGGCTGTTTGAGAATAGGGGAGTTATAGTCCTCCAAATCAAACGAAGGTGTATCAGCCGAACACAAAGAATCTTCTTAAGGAAATCAAGGTGTCCCAACAGAACTCCAAAAACGGACGCGTGCTTACGCATTTATAACGAACCTGCAACAGATCATCCTAAATTTTATTTTAAGAAACAATGCAGGCTACATATACTGGCTGTTCAAAATTAAGCTTTATGGTTTTCTTAAAATTAGGCACTGGGAGGCACGTGTAGACCATCTGCGCGAATAAGTTATGTGGCCAGGGGGACACAAAAGGAGATGATAATTATCGCTGTTAGCAGCCGAATTAACTAAAATTGAATAATTCACTTTTTATTGACCGCAGTAAGTGTGTGTGTGTTTTTATTCAAAAGTTAGAGGCCGTCGTGTTTCTACACAGTTTTACTTGGAAGAATTTTTCTGGCCTGTCTGTGCTCCGAGATATCCAACTCCAAATTTTAATTGTCGTTCGCATGATTACGCATGCAATTTGCAAGAGAGTGAGGATCGGTGCAAAGCTCGTCCCTGATGTGACGCGGCTGTTGCGTGCGGCGTTTAGTCTGACAACAGGGTGGAGGCATTGGCAAAGATAACTGTCCCCCTTGCCCTCACGGCTGGTAAAATGAAAAAAATCGAAGAGCCCGTAAGCGGTTGTCGTAACACGCAACCGCGCAGCCTGTAAAGATGGCGGCAGCTGCCATGCCGAGATAATGGCGCGAGCGGAGAAGCCGGAGGGCAGTGCGTGTGCGTAACGGTGACTAGATGACCGGGCATGGTCTTTGTCTGGGCTATGCAAATAAAGTGACTGCTGATTTCCAAGTATTGTAAGTTTTATTGAAATCAAGAGCAACAACTGCACCATCAACAGCAGAAACCTTTTTAGCTATGCTAACGAATATTTCATACTGCCGCTTTAAGTTTGGTGTTGTCATGCACAAATCTCATGACAACACTTCACCCATCAAGATGTCAATGCTCTAAAAAGTGTTCAAAATGCCTCCCTTCCACAGCAACACAAAGCATAAACCGCTCTCGCGTCGACTCGATAACTCTGCGCAGTACGACAATTGAAATTTGGAGTCGGATATCTCGGAGCACGGACACGCTAGAATAATTCTTACGGCTGATACTGTGTAGAAACACAACTGCCTCTAATTTTTCAATTCAAACATACCCACTTACTGCAGTCGACAAAAAATAATTGTTCAATTTTAGTTAATTGGGCTGCTCACAGCGATAATTATCACCTCACTTTGTGCCCGCCTGGCCACATAACTTATTTGCACAAGTGGTCTTCGCATGCCTACCAGTGCCTAATTTTAAGAAAACCATAAAGCTTAGTTTTGAACACCTTGTATTATCAGGCACAGCCGCCAAGCACATGGCTGTATTGGGTAACGTCCCTTTCCTATAAGCTCGGAGAAACCAATACCTGGCTTCGCTACAGGTCTTCTTCCTCTTTCTGGGGTTTCACGTGCACAAACCAGTTCTGATTATGAGACACACCATAGTGGAAGGCTCCGGATTAATTTTGACCACCTGGGTTTCTTTAACGTGCACTACAACGCAAGCACACGGGCGTTTTTGCATTTCGCCTCCATCGAAATGCGGCCGCCGTGGCCGGGATTCGATCCCGCGATCTCGTGCTCAGCAGCGCAACGCCTGAACTGACTGAGCCACCACGGCGGGCTACAGGTGTTGCTCTAACCGTATAAAACGCGGGTTCATCGGGAGCAGAAACGGTGAATTTCGGTAAATAAGAAAGGCTACTATCATCATCATCATCATCATCATTGACAGAAGCTGACCCCCCCCCCCCGCCTCAGAAAAAACCTGGATCCGCCCCTGCTTGTAACAGTCGCGCTGTTTGAGTATAGTTCTGAGGACAGGGCAATATGTACGCTCTGAAAGATAAAGCAGGGTAATGTCATCAGCAATTTCGATGATATCGTAAAGACAGCAGAAGAGTTCTATACTGAGTTGTGCAGTACCCAGAGCCGCCACGCAGCCTTCATTGGAAGCACTGACGAACTAGAGGGTTGGTAATATCGATAAACGATTAATCGGTTAAATGTAGCCCGCAAAACGATCATCTTCATCGATGTCCACCTCTCATTTAATCGAGCTAATCAATACGGCCTGTTCAATTAGTCGTTTTCGAGAGTTCGACAGGAGGGAGTGGCGCAAAAAGTTTGAAACCGTACTGGAATGGCGGCGCACGAGCAGTGACTCTAGAGCGACTGTCGACTGTTTTTCCCGAGTAATGCCGAGCCGAGCGTCTCCCCCATCTTCCCCGACCGGTCGCCTGGCTGCGGTTCGGAAGTTCTGCTTGTTAGAGGCCTCTAGTGCGTATGCCGCTGAGGTGTGTGCCATGTCGGAGGCGCTCGCGTACGCGGCGTCTGTGCGCGGCACGGCTCCGGTGTACTTGTATACCGACTGCTTGTCCCTCCTCGCCTCGCTCTCCGGTCTCCATGCTACGGACGCGCGCGTGCGACACATGAAGCGTGCACTGCGTGCCTTGCACGCCGTCGGTCGCCGTATCCTTCTGTATCATGTCCCGGGGCACCGGGGAGTGGTGGGTAATGAGCTTGCAGACATGGCTGCGTCGTCTGCTCGTTCGACAGGGATAGTTCGGCCTTGTGCCGCTTCCTTTCGAACAATCCGCCACCGTTTTTCCACTATTGCCAAAAGCCAATGGCATGCCTATTGGTCTCGAGAGGGGGTCGACACGTCCCTCTATCGCTGGGTGCGTAGTGTGCACGCCGTCCCTCCTTGGTTCCCCCCGAACCGCCATCTCGCACGACTCATGACGGAACATGGGCATTTTCCTCATTATCTGCATCGGTTTCATCTGAGTTCCTCGGGTCCTGTGCGTGTGTGGGGAGGAGTGTGACGGCGTGCTCCACTACTTTACTGTGTGCCCGCGCACTGCGGACATTGCCGCTCAGTTGCGGACCGAGTGTAATATCCGTGACATTATCACGCCTGATGTTTTCCCGCGGTTGCTTCACAGTAAGCGATCGCGGGCTTTACTCCTACGACTGACTCATACCATTACTTCACTCGTGCCGGCTGTTCCCCGTCTGTCTGCTCTCCCTGATGCTTCTTAACTTTTACTCCTCTTTTACCTGCCCTTTTCTTTCCTCCCCTTTTCTCCTCATATCCGCTTACATATCCCTCATGTTACTTTCGCATGCTCGGTTTCATGCCAGTTGCACAGTTTACGCCAAACATGGTGGAGTTCGCCCCGTGTCATCTGGCTTTAACTGCATGCATCATCCTCATATCGCTTGCCTTGTCCATCTCTTTCCTTGCTTTCCCATCCCCCTTCCCCTCTCCCTTTCCCAGTTTCTCGTAGCACTCAGCCATGCGCAGGTCCCGGATGGACACGGTCTTCCTGCGTTCGAGTGGTGCTTTCATCCTGGTCCCACGAGTCGGCCCTACCATTTACACCTGCCAGCTGCTCAAGACTTTATTGTTGTTTTACATTTATCTTCTGAAATAAACATGCAGATCGTTGTGGATCACTGCCGAAGACCACCGCATATTTTCCCTAATTTCCCTCCGGAGCGTATTACCGTTTTTTTTTTTTTTTTTTTTTTGTTGTTCTACTGGCACTACCAGCCTTATTGTTTTTCGCTGATTCCGCTTCAGCTCGCTGCTTTTGCCTCCGAAATTCTTTTTTCTTTAAGACTGGTTTTTTCTCGGAATCTGTCTTTGGGTTGTCAGCCTTGATGACCCCTCCTACTTTACTTTCTGATTGGTTTAATGCCCGTTATACCTTTCGGTGGTGCGGGCTTTCCCCCATTTTTTTTATTATTCCTTTTTTTCTGCGGGGGACAAACTAAGCCATCTTCCCCTACACCACACACGCCACCACGGCTCCTGAAGCCTGATGCCCTCGCAATATCATCGTGACACTCCCAGTCCACTAAAGACGTGGCACCGCATGCGCGCCGGGTTGGAGCGTGCATTTGACATAGCGATGGAGGTCATGTCGATTCCAGCAAATCTATAGCGTCCGAGCGTCTATATTGGCATACTGGTTGTGTGTCCATTCAAAGAAGGTGTCGGTTTCACCCAAACATCCTAGCCAATTGACATTCCTTCGTTGTGTAGAAAAGAGCATGCGATTTATTATCCTAAACCAGTAATTTTCTTTTCCACTGTGCAGATTGCAATTTCTTGCATATTTCAGTCGGACTTCACCTTTCACTTTTGGCATTTTTCTTATTTCTTGTTTAACTGTACTGTACAGGGATTCACTAGTGTCTAGTATCTTATTTAATTCTGCACTAAGTGCCATGTTAAAACATGTATAATTTATCTTTTCAAAAGCCACTAGTGCCAACTACATTTAGTCTTTGTCAAGTTAATGATTATATTTTATCAAGCGTTTATACATTTGTGTTTCGAACTTGGTTCTACCTCTCAGACATTAAAATAAGGTCCTTACAAAAGTAGATAACTGTGCTTCAACCTTTTTAAAAGTGCCCGGCAAAACTGTCAATTAATCAATTACTAATCGATGAAAAACCTTGCATCGAAAGCGATTAAAAGATTAAAGGCTAAAATGATGAATGAATCATCGTTAATGGAATAAAAAAGTCGCAGTTTCGCCCGAAAGGCGGAGCATCGCTTGCGATAGCAAACTAGTAGAGAGCTATACGAAGCAAGGATAGTAGTTCAATGGGCCGTATAAAGTTGTAAACATTCGCTTACTAATTAAATAGACAAGAACGGTGTCACGCGCGCACAGGCAAACATGAACACATCTCGCTCGATGACCGCGGAAACTCGCTGTGAAAACGCCGGAGTGAGAAAGAGCGCCAGCAGCAGCCGGCAAATTGACCTTCGCGCTGTCTCTCCTGTCGCTTCGACGCGAACGTCGAAAGCACAGCGCATACGAAGCTACCGGCATTCGGCGCATGCAGTTAGCTCACATCGCAGATCGCTTTCAAGATACGGCACCCGCGCGACCGCGCTGTGAGCAGCAACCGACTAAAACAGTCGACGGAGCAGAACGCAACCCCCCTTCTCTGTCGCCTCGCCCCCGTGCTTCGAGAACAAAAGAAGAACGCGCGCCTCCGGCCTGTTTTCCTCCCTCGCAGTGCGCTTCATTGGGAGTTTTAGTATAGCGGAAAACGCTTACGTTAGCGTTAGCGTGCGACGCAACGCTAACGCAAAGAAAGGGTGCACTTTAAGCCTACTGCGCCGCTAATCGAGAACGTATATCGAAAACAATGCCCATTTGTCACCTGTACGCCGCTGTCGAAGCACCATCACACAAATCTAAAGCAAACACGAGCATTAGTGGGGAACGAATGAGCCGAACAGTGCAGGCCGACGACTCGATAGATCCGAAGCAGGCAGCTCTCACTTCGACTGGCACCGCCATGTTGCCGTACGTAAGGCTCGCCTTGCGTGCGTTAGCGTTCACCGCTAAATAGCGTACGTACGTAAGAGCACAGCCTCCTATAGAATATATAGGAGGCTGTGATAAGAGCTCCAGCACCGTTTATGTACAGTACGCGCATGCGCAGTGTGATGCACGCAACGCTAACGCTAACTCTTTGCGCTTTGCTGCTGTACTAACTATTGACCCTATTCGCGGAGCAATTTGTTCACGAGAAACGAGATGGCACTTTCGGCGGCGCGCCATACGTTGCCTCAGCGAAAGCGCACGAATACGAAACCATTGCCGCTTCTGCCCTGTTTCTGTGCGATCAGCTGTCGGAAATGCAACTGGGCTCGATCACGCACTGTACTCAATTCATGCTGGAAAATGTGGAGCGGTGAATTGAAAACGTGTGCAGTAGTTGACTGCAGAAATAGTGACTGGCATATTAAGGAATGAAATGAGTATGTGTGACCAATTAAGTTCACGGACCGTTGCTACATACGGACAGCCTCTGTTGCCGGCCCTTCTCGATGTACGACTTTCTTTGTGGATAAAAAAAAAAATCACTTATCCGCCAGCGTTGTATCGCTCAGCTCCAGAGAAAAGACTTCAACCCATTGTTGCCAGGTTTGGCTATATATAGCCAAATTGGGCTACAGGAAAAATTTTTGGCGTCGACTTGGACGAGTTGGCTATGCGGCTATATTTGGGCTCCTGAAATTCTGCGTTAGCGCTCGATAAGTGGCGCCATAATCCACGCTCCAGGGGTGGCTCTGATCGGGTAGAAGAATCTCTAAGACTATGTTTTTGCTGGCTGAGCCGGCCGCGTGGCTGTGCGTGTGTGCGTGCGCGAAATGACCGCCTCTTCCCTTCCCTTCCCTCTCTGCGCCGTTGTCTGAGCCGGTGGCTTTGATCTTTGATGCACTTAAACTTACACCCCGCTTCACCGTCAGACACCCGATCCCCGGGCACCGGGATGACCTGGGAGTAGTGGGTTTTTCACAGTACACCGTACTAACATGGCTATGCTCAGAAAGGGAGAGCAATAGCATAGGGTCGGGGCCGTCGGGCGATCGTGGCGCCGACATGAAAGAAGGGAAGCATGCGTGGATGACACGTCCCAGTGTGTTCATGGCCATGTCTTAATTCTGAGTGAAGTATCTCGCCGGGCACAGCTTTCGACCTACTCCACGTATCTTGTCGTGAAGCTTTACTGCCATTTTCCTTCTCCTGCTAGATGAATTTTTGTTCGTGCTTACATTCGAGATTCATTTCGATAGGTTGGACGTAAGATCGGATCCTCCTCAGAGTGGAGAATCAAAACATGACGAAGTGGGCCGAGAATGCGAGAACGTATAAAAGAGAATGGGAGCCAGACCCCGCGCCAAAAGTGGGCTCTGGTGCTTTTACTTCTACATGGTTTGCCCGTAACGTCACGGATGCAGATACTAATTCAGCTAATAACGAAACATGTTTGCCACCATGACATCAGTGCACCACGTCACATGAACTTCACCCACCGTGTTAGCTTAGCTTGTGAGGTGTCGCGATGCTGGCTCGAGGTCGCGGGTTTGATTCCCGGCCACGGCGGCCGCATTTCGATCAAGGCAAAATGCAGGAACGCCCGTGTACTTAGATTTAGGTGTACGTTGAAGAACCCGAGGTGGCCAAAATTAATACGGAGTCCCCCACTGCGTCATGCCTCCCAATCATATCGTGGTTTTGGCACGTAAAACCCCAGCAATTATTAGAGAGGTTTAGAATAGGGGCCTCAAACGTTTTGGGGTCCCAAAGAAGTAGTGTCGAAGCCACTGTGCACGCGCAAGACGCGAACTGTGTTTGGATTTTGCGTCGGGCACGCTATTTCATCGATTTAGCGGGAGCCCCAAAAGCTGCCCCAAAAGCTTTTGACAACAAACATGGCGGCGCCCACCGAAGCGACGGCTCTAACCTAGCACCAAACTGGGCTCGATTCGTGGTCTTGAAATTCGTAAGCTAGCAGAAGTGATTGCGGTTATCGCTTTCTCTCAACTAACATGTGTAATGAAGAATGATTCATTAGACGCCGCTGATTCCGAATTCATGGTTCGTAGGCCTAACACGGATTGACTTGGCTGGGTTAAGGTACGTAAATTTGGTTACTCAAAACCGAACGCAACAAGTTGCTTGCTGCTAATAGAATAAGTTCTAAATTGTAATTAAACACGAAAATCTAAATTACTCTTCTTATCATAAAATGGTATAGTTTATTTTAATATTTATGCCCCAACGCTAACATCCGCAAAGCTCTTTGAGGCCCCAAACTTTGGGGGCCCCTATTATAAAACTTTATAAGCACATCAACATGGTTTGCTTTTTGACAGTAACCGGTTTTCACAGCATAACCACTGTTATCAATTTGTTGTTTACCTTTGCTCTTTTGTGCGCCGTCGCGGCTTTTACCATTTCGAGCGAGTTACGTTCGGGACGTGCTTGTCGCCGAAAACAACTGCGCGCTTCTTAGAATGGTGTGCCGTTTTGCGCAGTAATCTTTTAAAGCTTCGCTTACACCGATTCAGACAGCGAGTGGCATCTGTTGTCTGAAACTTTATTTTAACGCATGTTCTTGCCGTGCTAGAGACCGAAGATGGCGGCCAGGTTAATTGATGTAAATGGACAGTATATAGAGCATGTACCAGCTAACCCGGGTCAAGCTAATTGAAAAAAAAAAAGAGATAACAAGATAGGACGATGAGACAAATAACACGAGGTATCATAGCGCGAAAGACTTGCTATATCTCATAAAAAAAAAGAAGCCGTGAGCACGTCGCAGGTGGGTGGACAGCTGAACTTCTACGCCGTAGGCAGAGATGACGTGAGAGATCAATGATGCTAAACATTATTTTGCGTTCACGACAGCTAAAAAGCAGAGTTTGTAGTTATTATTACTGTAAATAACTAAAAATAATAACTTAGTGTTATTTGCAAGCGTGATGTCGCTGTTGATGTCAACGGCCGACCGTCACGGCAGCACGAACATTTTGTTACGACGGGTTGTGCAAAAAAGGATTGCCGTAGTCGAATGTGAAAATGTATACACAAATAAAACGGCAATTAAAGATGGCTATATTTGGCTACGAAATTTCATGCACTTTTTTGTGTTTTGCTACATTTGGGCTACTACTTCTCTAGCTTTTGGCTACGCCGCCTCATCGGACCTGGGAACACTGCTTCAACCCCGGACGCCAGCAACAGTGAGCACCACTCGCAAAGGGAGCAGTGCCGCTTCCTGGCATAGTAAGTTTCAGCGCACGTTATCTACACACATCGACCCCAACTCGCACGCAAGCTTACGTACACTCTGTCTCCAACGTATTAAGAATATATGAATGGGCGCACACTTGAATCAGTGCGCCAAAGCATGGGTGACCGCGACTACACTGACAGCACACGAATGGTCGAAGCTGAATGTTTCGTCACGGTCCACAGGAGTAAGCGAGTTACTAGCGATAATACATCTTTGCTGTAAGTACAGAACAGCTACGTTCCAAGCCTTGTGTGCAGCAAGACTAAATATATTGCAACTGAGCACACCTGCGAGCGATTAGGCAGAAAATAATCAGGTAGTCACCGCACCGACGAACTTCACCGAGTCAGAAACGTGAAAAACAACTGCTTCAAAGTATTTGCCAAAAAAGAATTAAGAGCAAAATACGCTGATCCTGATTCAATTCATGATCGGAAAGCTTGGATAGCTTCCAATACCTCTTCAGCCTCGTTTTTAGAACTAGCACCATATACGCTGCTCGCGCCGTTTGGGTAAAGCTTAATGAGCCTCTGAAGCGCTTTTACATGACCTCTGAAGTTGTCGCCAAAGTTTCGTGTCGACCACCCAGTCAGCGTCTGCGACATATTCCGAAACAGAGGTTTCCTGAGCCGCTCCGGGCGTCGTTTACACCCATTGTAAACACGGAGGCAGCTGAAGCAAGCAATGGACGCGTCACCACGTGATCAAACATGGCAGCGCCCATGGGATCGCCGCGAAAAGGGTCAATACTAAATCTTTTATACCAATACTAAATACTTTTATCGCCGTTGGGCTTTATACGAAACCTCACGGCGACGCCGACGGCAGAAATGCGCTTGGAGTGTCCATATAATTAGTATCACAATAAAAATTGATCGAACATTCCTATGAGACGTACAGGATACAAAGGCTCTTTGTATAACTAGCGATGAAGTTAGAGGGGCTTTGCAAGACATGGCCTGGAGAAAAAATGGCAGGAGAAGATAGAATAACATTCCATTTAATCAACGATGAAAGGTCTATTATCGTGGCGCCAAGGCACCATCGACCTTGGTGGCGCACCGACGGGGGGGGGGGGGGGGCGTTCGGGGGTTATAACCCCTCCCCCCCCCTGAGGCCGAGTTTACCCCCCCCCCCCGCCCAACGCGTCATGTCCAACGTGTGCCTTCAGTTCTTTGAATTGTCATCCTGATTAACAAAAACGTTCTATCATTGTACGTCTTGTATTTATTCATTCACTCTTAAATTACTTTGAGTAAAACGCTGACAAAATAACCATCATCAGCTTTGGTGTCATTATTATTATAATTATTAGGCATTTTATTTGCTGTTGGATTCCTCTGGCTAAAGCAAGAAAATTGCATATTATGCAAAGTGCTTGCTCCCCCCCTCCAATAAAAATTCAACCCTCCCCCCTCGGCCCCAGGGGTGGGGGGGGGGGGTGTACTTACGCAAACAGACATAAATTGCATTTACTAATTTGAGCATAAACTATGTTGCATCGTATGTGCGTAAGGACTTCATGAGATACATTTATACAGGCGGCCGCCTCCTGTTTAGTGACATTCTGTTTAGTGCACTTTAGTTTCACCCATAGGTTTCACCATTTCGCTCCTCCGTGAGTTGTTCACGGTTTCCCTGGCTTGTTTTCAACGAATTTCTCCAAAATGGGCCGCGCTTTTGTAGTGATATGCCTTTTCCGATGCGATATTCTTTTTCGCGCATTTCGCGCTTCGTCAGTGCGAGCGGTCAGAGCGACGCTCCGCCCGTGTTATCCACGGTATCACCCGGCCGTGAACAATGGATGATAAAACTGGCATAGAATCAAGCGGAGGGCACTTCAGGGCCGCTATATTGTAGCGATGCCTTTAATGTCATAATGCCTTTTCGCGCTTTGTCAGTGGTCAGAGCGACGGTCCGCTCACGATATCAACGTTGATAACGCGAGCGGACCGTCGCTCTGACCACTTACAAAGCGCGATAAGCGCGAAAAGGCATTATGACATTAAATGCATCGCTACAAAATACCTGCCCTACTCTGCCAACAACCGCGCTCGTCGCTCGCCCGCACCGTCTCTTATCTCCACACGGCTCTGACCTTTGTATGCGCTGTGCATTCGCCGCTCAGTTTCCGTTGAAGCGATAGACCGCCCGCTGCGGCGTATGCGCTTCCTGCCAGCGTTTTGACAGTCGTTGTCTGTAGTCATTCAGTGTGATCTATTCATGTTTGTGCGCGCTCACACCACGCTTGTTTATTCAGTTAGTAATAGTCGGGCCACATTTTCCAACGCACGCTACACATGCAATGCTGCCCGGATCGGCAGTGCAGCGCTACAGGTGTGTCCCTTCGCACGCGCTGCCCACGGGAAGCGCTTCTCATCAACACCACCGTTTCACACGCGCCTTCTCGTGGTCATCGAGTCTCTCTTCATGTCGGTCTACTTACGCCGCAGCACACCTGCTTACTTAATCAGCTCATGTTTACTACAATTCATATTGCTACCAAAGCCGCTCACCTTACTTCGTCTGACATTGCTGTGTTGCTATCGCATTCATTGCTTCGCCCTTAGGGCGAAACTGTGACGTTTTTTGGTGGCCACTATAGCGCAGGTCCGGCCGACGTTGCGTCCATTCGCGATGTGGTTTCGATCTTCTGCCTCGAGCATGTGAAAACCGAGTGCCCGAGGGAGATCTGTGTCCTCTGCCGGAGCAGTCTGCAGGCCAGCGCATCGAAGGATGAGATGCTCTTGCGTCTCGGCCTCTGCCCCACAGAGCCTGCACTTGGTGCACATACCGGTGTCTTGGAAGCGGCTGCGGTATACGAGAGTGCGCAGTGCCCCTGCCCTCGCCTCGAACAGGAGGCTGCTTCCAATGCTGTTGTCATAGAAGCACTCCGCACTGATCCCTCGTTTGTTTCCCCGATAGAGTTCAAGGGTGGATTTCGACTCCATTTCCTTGCTCCAGATGGTGGTTTCCGCTTCCTTTACGCGTCGGCGGACCTCGATCGACCACTTGGTTGCAGTGTCGGCCTCGATTTTTCACCAAAGAAGCCGTACTTCTTTTCGATATGGTACACTAGCTCGGCGTGTCCAGTCAGTTCGCATGCATGTCGCCGAGAGATACTCGAAAACTCGGCGAGCCCATTGCGTGCGTAGTAGGAAGAGGAGACGACCACGGTAGGCGATCTATCTCGCAGCTTCCCGGGCCTCGAAGCTCGACCATCCCACATCTCCCTGCACGGCCTCATTGGCTACGTGGCCATGGCATACAAGAGCAGTGCGCCCAGCCTTCCGCTGCTGACGCTCCAGCCACTCTCGTGTTGCTGGTGAGAGGCAGGTAACTGTATTTGCAAAGGTGAGGCCGGGTACGTGAACCAGTTTCCATAGATCGCGGATCACCAAGAAACGGTTACAGCCCCACAAGCACCGCCGGCGGAGGATACGTTGCGCTCGAAGAGCCGCCTGCCGCAGTGCGGTCTCGTGGAAGCTGTATTTATCTGCCTCAGCACAGAGAGTGACCCCGAGGTACCTGTACTCATTGCATGTAGCCACCGGCTCGCCCCCGAGAGTCAGGACAGCTGGATCAGTACGCCCTCCAGCCTGAAGCATAGCCCGATGCGCGAGATTTCCACCTGGCAAATGTCGAGGAGGGTGTGTAGATCCTCTCTGTTCTCTGCCATGATTACCAGGTCATCCGCGAATGCCAGGCCAGGGAGGCGGTGGTTCTCATTGGCACTACTCGTACTAAACCTCAGACGGAACCCGAGGCCCGAGTTTAGCAGTGCCCGCTCCATTCTTGATGCGTACAGAATGCAAAGCAAGGGCGAGAGGGGACAGCCTTGCCTCAGGCCCTTAGTGACAGCAATTTCGTTCGAGACAGCGGAGCCTAGTTGTACAGTCACTACATTATGTCTGTACAACCTTTGTAATGTATACAAGAGCTTTGGCGGCATGCCAAGATCGGACAGGCAAGTAAAGAGTGGCGAGTGTGGGACGTTGTCATAAGCTTTCTCCACATCGAGAAAGCAGCACAGCAGCGCCCTCTTTTCTGTCCGTCAGCTCTGTCCAGGGACCGTACGTAGGTCCAGAACTTCCCTGCCGCGGACTTCCCTTCCATTCGTATAGATTGGACAAGGCGAAGGTTGTGGTCTGCAATCTTGTTCTGTACAAGTGTCTGCACCTTGTGCTTTACTTCCAGATATAGTGCCGAGGCAGCCACACAGGCCTCGGCGTCAAGGCCCTTCACGGTCCTACGATGCTCCCGGTTGGCTTGTCGACGTGCTCTCCATGCCATTTCAACCTTTGTCCCACCATGGGTTGCATGGTTTGTGTGCGTCCCGCCTATCCCGCACCATGTGCTCGTGCATCACCGAGCGGAGGGCGTGGACAAATTCGTCATACGACTGGGCATCTCGCCTTTTGGAGCACTCCTCAAAATCCTTGGCAACCTGTTCTACAGATCGATTTGGCAAGTGCAGGCCAGGCCTCCGCTGAGGTCGCACACAGCTTGCCTGGTGGGCAGATGCCGAGAAAGACAGTCGAAGGCGATTGTGATCGCTCCCTAGGCTGAATTGTCCTGCTTCATCGATATGCACCTGGGTGATACGTGCGGCCAGTTTTGCCGACACCAGCGCGTAGTCTATGGTGGAGCGGCTGCCGCGGGCGCACCAGGTGAACTCGCCCTTGCAGTCAGCGCGGAGGTTGACGATCTCCAGGGAGAGCTCCTCCGCACACAGGAGCAATATTTTCCCATTATGGTCCTGGTACCCATCTGAGGGATGAATATGTCCATTGAAGTCCCCCATCAACAGCCCTTCGCGCTCTGTAGCCCACCTCTTCACATCCTGGATGATGCAGTGTATGACCCTGTCGTTGCTGTCATGTTGCCCACTCGCAACCGCGAGGTACACTACTCCAACAAGGACTGGGATGTCAAAGATGCTTCCGGAGACCCACATGTGCTCGTCGCAAGAGCCCGTCATTGGCACCCATGTGGTGGTGTTCCGCCACAGCAAACCTACACCACCTCCCTTGTGGCATTCATCAGTATGGTTGCAACCCGCCCAGTGCCATTCCAAGTCAATAGGAGGTTCCTCCAAGTTGCGAAGATGGGTCTCCACTAGAGCGTACAGAGTAATGCTTTCACTTTTCAGTGCTGTATACAGTTCCTCCCACTTTGCTGCCTTCCTCATCCCGTGGAGATTAAGAAATCCCACGTTGATGGTGGAGGCCTTGTGTTTGCAGCGGTTTCTGCGGCGGTGCTTCTGAACTACTGTGGGATTCGGTACGCCAGTAGCATGGGTTGACGTATCACTTCCCCTGCTGGCCCGTACATGTTGGGGAGTGCTAGCTGCGGACCCCAAGGGACAATCGATGTCGTTCCCCAGTGTGGGACAGTATGAATACTATGGACGCCTGAAAGAGCCGCTGTGGGGGCTGCGCAGGCATCTGTTCCCTGCTGTCTCTGTCGGTATGCGCCGCACCAACCCTGCCGTGATGCTGCTGTTGCTGTGGGCACCATGTTTGAGGTCGGGCTGGATTCGCCGGCGTCTGAGAACTCCCCATCTGCCTTTTCTTGTGTCGGTCGCCTAAAAAACCCTGTATAATTGGGCTCATCTTCTCCATAGCGAAACGGATACCTTCAGGGCTATACTGCAACCCATCACTATCCAGCTTCTCTGGGCTCCATCCTTTGGTCAAATTAATAAACCTGTGTTTGTTCTTCCGGCACCATCTCTTTAGCTGGGCGTTAGCAGTGATAATGGCCGCACGGACCTCACCACCCCTTGTAGTGACCTCTGGGATCGAGCATACGGCCAACCTCGCCATACGGAGCGCCCAAGTGACGCTCAGGGCTCGGGTGACATCAGGATCATGTACAATATATTGGCGTTGTACAGGTCTGCCTTCCTTTTCATACGAGGTCACATATCTCATCGCCTTTTCTGTATCAGCCTTTTTACTATACAAAAAGCCTACTGCTTTGGTAGAGTTAGCAACTTTCCTCACCGCATCAGCGATCCTGCCAACATTGCCATCACCCACCAGGATCAGTTCTCTTTCAACTTCGGGGTCAGGCCTGATCCATGTACTGCCGCCCTTGATATTCTGTTGAGAGGTGGTTAGCCTTGGGCCACGTGGCTGCTGCTTCCTGTACTTTCTCCCGTGCTGTGCCGGGCTACGCGGTTTGGAACCCGTACTCAACTGGGTACCACTGGGTGGTTGCTCTCCGTTTGGAGGTGCTTTTGGTTCCCCCACCGTCTTCGCGCTAAATCTCGGCAGGGAGCTTCGCCTCTCAGCCGATTCCTCGCCCGTTGCCGGCCGCGACCTCTGGTTGTGTTCGAACTCGGTACGCTGTGTAGGTGGTGTCTTGTCTCCATGCTCTGCGTCGCCCATCGCACTGACCAACGTACACATTTCTGGAGGTTGCAGGGCGTTCGGCATTTCAGGCCAATCCTGCCTGTCAGCACATGTAGAGGATGCGTCTGTGGTGCTAACCTTTAGCTGTGCATCAGTGGGCTCTGCACTCACTTGAGATGACTCTCGTTTAGCTGTCACCAGGCTGGTATCCATGGGGCTCTGGACCTTGTCGTCAACACAGCTGATCGTTCCACCAACGTATAGCTGATGACAATGTAGCTGGTGGATTTTCATCGCAAGCTCTTCAAGCCTGACCTCAAGGGCTTCCACTTTGTCATGTAGCGCTGCGTCGCGGTTGTTTGCAAGCATACTCAGACGGGTATTGAGATCGGCTAGCTTGTCGCACAGCCTGCAAGTAAAGGGCCCTCCGTCCGCCGCTGCAGCAACGTCCGCAAACGGAGTTTCATCTAAGAATACCCATCTGCCGCAAGTGTCGCACTTGATGTCGGGGCGGTCTTGATGTCGGGGCGGCCCGCGCCACCTCTCGCCGGTAATCCGAACGTGCGCCCGTGGCGGTGGTGAGGGCTGAGCGGCAACTAGGCCTATCCATTCTATGCCTATCTGTCGACTGTCGTTACCCACCAGCACAACACAAATGTCACCACGCACTCACGGCACACAGACGACTCCGGCGATCCCTCTAACTCCTCGGATTATCTAGAGGCTATCGACGGATCATCCAGAAGCTCTCGACGGCGCTCGCTGAGCGGCACCGGCCTGCGGTACCATTCGCGTGTTCACGTCCTGGGAATGTTGGTGTGAATGCTGCCATCTATTTTTGAGCGTGAGAACTACTGCTCGGTTTGGCAGTGCCTGGTTTTGGTTTCCCGTGTCCTTCCTTTATTTTCGGGGGTCATGGCATCCGTGCTCTACGCTTGATGCGAGCCTGTGGCATCAAATAGACGGAATGTGGTCGATCTACAAGAAGGACGTGCTACTTGTTAGCACTCTGTAGCAAGATCCTAAACAAAAGAGCCCTGCACCACTTGCACGCAAAAGTATCACCCTTGCATGTGCAGGCAGCATGAGAAGCCGCAGGAATTCTGGAGTGCGCCTTGATTACTATCAGCGACTGGTGTGCCGTACGATTCTCGACTATCAGGTAGGCAAAAAGTGTGCTATTATTCTAAAATCGCACCTAAACACAATAATGTGTCTGTTGGCGTAAACGGCACTGCACTACGCGACGTATGCAGCGCGTTATGCAATGTTTGTTTGCCCGGCCGACACGCTCACTTTTGTTTCGTTTCCTGACATGCAGTCGGCCAGCTTATTTGCCGCTGGGCAGGCAATATTTGTGCTTAAATTGTTTTTTTGAAGACCTTCCAAGCATTTCGTCGATACTTCCGTTTTTAGTTGATTGTTCCTCCAGCTTGCATGCTGGTTGATGTTCTCTTGAAACATGAAAAAAAAAAAAAAAAAAATGTGTTTCCTCAGGATCCTGTCACAGGTCTTATTCCAAGTCACAAGCAAGATGATCATGCCTGGGTCAGGGACAATGTCTACTCCATTCTTTCTGTGTGGGCTTTGTCAATGGCTTACAGAAAAAACGCAGATTTGGATGAAGACCGGGCAAAAACATATGAACTGGAACAGGTATGTCAATGCTGATCATCTTTAAATGCATTAATTTTCCATGACACTTCATGCCTATCCCCTTGAGGCACCAAATTCATCCTGTCTATTGTAAATTTAGTTTCGCTACATTTCTTGCTTCTTCAGAAACAAACTCACCTGCAGAATGAATTAGAATTTTCAATTCTTCAGTCAGTTTTGTCAAGCTTACAGAAAGTGGACTCCATGCGAGAATCTGCTACAGGAACGTCAGATATAAGAACATCTAATACATCATGACTAGCATACTTGAAAAGAACCTCTGCTATTATTTGAAAACTAGCTGTGCCTGATTGTAAAGCATTATAATAAACTAAGTAAGAAGCGAACACACTATACAAAGACATACTGACACCGAAAGCAAGCACTCAGTAGACTACCTCCCAGCTAATCGTTAAAGAATCCCAGGTGGCCAAAAATAATCGAGCCTGCACTTCAGTGCCCTTCATAGCTGGATTGTGGATTTGTAATGTAAAACCTTGTAATTCTTAATTGGAGCTGATGCTTGAGTTTTCCTTTATTGATTAAATTACGCTTATTTAGTTTGATGGAAACTTGTCGATAAACGTTTTACTAATGGTGCACATGTAGTGAGTGTATCCTATTTTGCTATGTTATCTTAGCTGTTGTATTTCAATTGGTTCCAGTGGTCTAAGCAATTTATTGTAATGGAACATTTCAAAGCTTCCACAAATTTGATTCTAAGTCAATTTGCCATTATTTTTAATTGCTGTCTGGTAATCACTGTCATAATATGTCTACTATTTAGTAACAGCACCAAACGGCATGGGTAGTTATTCGGTAAATCTATGACAGGAGCTTGTGTGGACATAAAGAGTGTGTATGTGTTATTACCCTCCTCTTCTTTGTATTTCAGGCCTGCATTAAAATGATGCGAGGCCTGCTTTTAGCCATGATGAGACAGAAAGACAAGGTGGAGAAGTTCAAGCAGACTCAAAATCCGGCTGACTCCCTTCATGCGAAGTACAGCTCACAGACGACCGCCACGGTAGTCGGTGACCGTGAGTGGGGACACCTTCAGTTGGATGCCACCTCTCTCTACTTGCTTATCCTGGCTCAAATGACAGCCTCTGGTGCGTTGATTTTTATCCATTTTCATATCTGCTCATAGCTATATTGCTATATTCTATATATTCTATATTTCTATATATATATTCTATGGCTATATTCTATATTGACTGTCTTTCCTTGAAAGGGGTGTCAAAGGAGAGTAAAAAAAAAAATGTGTTGCTCTAAGACAGGCATCATTATGCAAGTTTTTCAAAAAAAAAGTAAAATCGGTATTGTGCATAGTATCCATGGCCAAAGTTCTTCAATCGAAAGACCTTTGAAGGACTCTGGTATGGCCTATAATCTAATATTGTTGCAAGAAAATGGCTGTAACCTTTTGCAGTATCATGATGCAGTGCAACTTTTATGTTTGAACTGGGTGTCTTCTACTATGAAAAATATATTGTTTTCTGCACTAGATCAAGCTGCTCGACTAGAGTAGAAAGATGTGACAAAAGGTATATTATTTGTAGGTAAATTTTTAAAATTAAGTTGTATGTGTAAGCAAAAAAAAAAAAGAAATGTGGTTTAATGTCTCGAAGCTGCACAGTGGGTTAAGCATATACAGTGGAATCTCGTTGATACAATTCGGCATAATATGTTTTTGGGGATATGTTTCTTTTTCTTTTTATGATAATGCGATTTGGTTGGATAATACGTTGGATAGTACGATTTTCGGATGATATCGTTACGCGAAGGACCAGTCAGTAAGACTACCAACTATTTACAGGTTGTATTTACAACAGCGGTTGCAGTGCTGACTGGTTAGACTCACAGCGCGAGCCCAGCTCCTTCTTCCTCTTCTTTTCTCTAGTGATGGTGCCCGCGCGCATCGTTCAAACAACCAAATACCACACGCGTGTAGCATAATCCCCCGGCGGCAGAAGCGACGTCCCGGAGCGTCTAAATGTCATCACTGGGAGGGTGATACTGCTTCAGTCGCGTAACGTGCACGATATCACTGGACTGGGAAGCAGTTGGGGCGTCAGGGGCAATCTCGTAGGTGACGGGAGTCACGGCACGAAGCACTCGGTAGGAGCCTGTGTAACGAGACAGCAGTTTTTCTGACAGGCCGACCTGACGCGACGGAGACCATAGAAGCACCAAAGAACCAGGCAGGAAGTGCACGTCTCAGTGTCCCAGGTCGTACAAACGCCTTTGACTCTCTTGGCAGTGCAGAAGGCGGTCACGGGCATTTCCCTTGCATGGGCAGCGCGGGCGACGGCATCAAGTGCATATTCACTGATGGGTGCTGCGTGAACAGGGAGGGTTGTGTCGAGGGGCAGTGCTGGTTCTCGGTCGAACAGAAGGAAAAATGGCGAATAACCGGCTGGTGTCGTGGCGCGAGGTATTATACGCAAAAGTGACAAACGGTGGAGCGAGGTCCCAGTCAGTGTGGTTGGAAGAGACATACTTCGCGAGCATGTCTGTGAGAGTACGATTAAGACGCTCCGTGAGGCCATTTGTTTGCGGATGGTATGACGTGGATAGCTTGTGCCTCGTGGCACAGGACTGCAGGATGTCCGCGATAACTTTTGACAGGAATGTCCGGCCACGGTCTGTGAGAACTTGTCGCGCAGCTCCATGTAATAAAATCACGTCGCGTAGAAGAAAATAGGCAACATCTGTGGCGCAGCTTGTAGGGAGCGCTCGGGGGACGGCGTAGCGCGTGGCGTAATCTGTGGCCACAGCCACCCACCTGTTCCCAGAGGTAGAAAGAGGAAAAGGGAAAAGGACCAAGTAAATCTAAACCAACCCGAAAGAATGGTTCCGCGGGAATGTCAATTGGTTGAAGGTACCCAGCAGGGAGCGTCGACGGTGTCTTGCGTCGCTGGCATTTCTCACACATAGCTACGTATCTTCGAACGGAGCGAGCAAGCCCTGGCCAAAAGAAGCGTCGGCGGAGCCGGTTGTATGTACGTGACACACTGAGGTGACCGGCAGTGGGGAGGTCGTGAAGTTCGTGGAGAACAGCCGAGCGAAGGTGTTTAGGGATCACAAGGAGTAATGCGGGGCCGTCGGGGTGAACGTTGTGGCGGTAGAGTACGCCATCTTGAAGTATGAATAAGCGAAGGTAGCTGTCGGGCAAGTGACGATTCCAGGCGGTCAATGATGACACGCAAGGACGGGTCACAGCGCTGCTCGTCGGCGACATGGACCAGTGGAAAAACAGAGAGAATGCAGGCGTCGGTGTCAGGTTCAGACGTAGAGGTAGGGTCTTGGACTGGGTAGCGAGAGAGACAATCTGCGTCCTGGTGTTGGCGTCCCGACTTGTACGTCACTGTGTAGGGATATTCTTGTAGTCGGAGAGCCCAACGACCGAGCCTGCCAGTAGGATTCTTGAGCGACGAAAGCCAACACAGCGCATGATGGTCTGTGATTACTGAGAAGGGCTTGCCATATAAATATGGGCGGAACTTTGAAACAGCCCAGACGAGAGCAAGACATTCGCGCTCGGTAATCGAATAGTTGCGCTCTGCAGTTGTCAGGAGCCAGCTAGCGTAGGCTATAACGCGGTCGTGTCCATGTTGCCGTTGCGCTAAGACTGCGCCGATCCCATAACCACTGGCATCGGTTCGCACCTCTGTAGGTGCGGACGGCTCAAAGTGGGCCAAGATCGGTGGATTGGTCAGAATCGTGATAAGGCGTGAAAATGCGGCAGCCTGAGGGGGACCCCACGTAAAAGGCACGTCTTTCTTCAGAAGTTCAGTGAGTGGTCGAGCGATTGCTGAAAAATCTTTCACAAACCGTCTGAAATAAGAGCAGAGCCCCACAAAACTCCGGACGTCTTTGACAGACTGAGGTACAGGAAAAGCTGTTACTGCTCGAACCTTCTCCGGGTCGGGTTGTACTCCGGAAGCATCGACGAGATGGCCGAGAACTGTAATCTGTCGGCGCCCGAAGTGGCACTTCGATGAGTTTAATTGGAGCCCAGACTTGCGGAAGACATCAAGGATAGCTGCGATGCGCTCAAGGTGCGTCTCAAACGTAGGAGAAAACTCAAGGACATCGTTGAGGTAACAAAGGCAAGTTGACCATTTGAAACCTTGAAGCAGAGAGTCCATCATCCGTTCGAACGTGGCTGGGGTGTTGCATAAACCAAACGGCATAACCTTAAATTGGTAGAGGCCATCTTGAGTGACGAAAGCGGTCTTTTCTTGGTCTCGCTCATCGACGGAAATCTGCCAATAACCAGATCGAAGGCTCAGATCGAAGGCTCTTTTTTGTTAAAAGAGAGCCGACCTATTATAACATCCACCATAATTCATTTTCTTGTATAGATTTAGCGATTGGCTCTGCTACCCACCTTCCTTATATAGAATGGAATGTCATTAAGAATCCATTTGGCAGCAACCACTTCCCTGTGACGTTGACCTTGATAGAGGAACATGACAGTCCACCCCCCGTTGGAAAATAACATCAGCTAACTGGAAAGGTTTTAAAGGGTCCACATACTTAACACAAGATTTTATCAACCATTTTAGTATTGATGACGTGGTAGCATATTTTACCGATTTTATACTCGACGCAGCTGAAAAATTCATTCCACAAACAAAAGGTTTCTCATGTAAAAGACGGGTCCCCTGGTGGAATTAGGAGTGCAGGCTGGCACGAAAGAAACAGAACAAAGCGTGGGGCACACTGTGTCGCTCCCCGACTGCGGAAAATCTTATAGAATTCAAACTGGCAAAATCCCAGGGAAGGCGTACGCGGCGACAGGCAAGGAGGGCTAGCTGGGAGAGGTTCCTCTGTGGCATAACATCCTACACCCAAGAGTCCAAAGTATGGAATGGCCTAAGAAAGCTAAAGGGGCAGAAAATCCACCCATTGCCTTTAGTTGACAACCAAGGGAATGCCTTGGAAGACCAGGCCAACGCTCTGGGTGAGCACTTCGAGCGTGTGTCAAGCTCCATGCATTATTCGGAAGCATTCCTAAAATATAAACAAATAGCTGAACTTAAGTCACTGGATCGTAAATGCCGACCGAATGAACCATACAACCGTCTCATAACTGCGAGTCGGCCTAGTTGGAACAGATTCATTTTCTTAAGTTTCTGTGTGCAAACAAACAGGGACGAAGAAAAGGAGACACAAGGACGAGCGCTTTCTCAACCAAATACTTAGCAGTCCTATCAATATTAGGTCTGGATCTATCGCTTACCGAAGCCTTGGCCACCACATCCACACATTCCACCACACATCGTTCTTTTTCCTTCTCTGGTACACTCCTGGCAATGTCCCTTGTAAGTGATAATCTGTCGACGATGCCGATCCTTGGCCCCACGCAGAACTTTGGCCCCAGCTTGAGTACTTCTTGATGCCGTTCTTCCACCGTTGCGCCCCCTAGTACTAGAAGGCGTCCCTCTGGCAAATCTCGTTTCTTCTTTTTCGGCAATGTCCGACGCACATCGTTCCACATGGCTTCAGTTAGAATATTTGCCTGTCTGCACCAGTCACGAAAAGCCTTCACATTGAACAGACCACCGGAAGGAGACGAACAGGCCACCTTTAGACATTCTTTGAAATGTCTAACCTGTCTATGGCTCTCTGATCTCAAGATCTTGATTATTCTTCTCCCATGTCCCGCAGACGGGGGCAACCATCCGGTCACCAGCAACACGTCATTTGGACATTTTCCAAGTTTCAGGAACCAGCTTAACACCCGTGCTCTGCATTCACAGACCGCGATAATGGGCACCAGAACTGCTGGGTTGTTTAAGCCAAAGTTCGGACAAGTAGAAAGAGGGCCGGAAGAACTAGAAATGAACTGAAGCATAACTGCGAGTCGGCCTAGTTGGAACAGATTCATTTTCTTAAGTTTCTGTGCGCAAACAAACAGGGACGAAGAAAAGGAGACACAAGGACGAGCGCTTTCTCAACCAAATACTTAGCAGTCCTATCAATATTAGGTCTGGATCTATCGCTTACCGAAGCCTTGGCCACCACATCCACACATTCCACCACACATCGTTCTTTTTCCTTCTCTGGTACACTCCTGGCAATGTCCCTTGTAAGTGATAATCTGTCGACGATGCCGATCCTTGGCCCCACGCAGAACTTTCCAACTAGGCCGACTCGCAGTTATGCTTCAGTTCATTTCTAGTTCTTCCGGCCCTCTTTCTACTTGTCCGAACTTTGGCTTAAACAACCCAGCAGTTCTGGTGCCCATTATCGCGGTCTGTGAATGCAGAGCACGGGTGTTAAGCTGGTTCCTGAAACTTGGAAAATGTCCAAATGACGTGTTGCTGGTGACCGGATGGTTGCCCCCGTCTGCGGGACATGGGAGAAGAATAATCAAGATCTTGAGATCAGAGAGCCATAGACAGGTTAGACATTTCAAAGAATGTCTAAAGGTGGCCTGTTCGTCTCCTTCCGGTGGTCTGTTCAATGTGAAGGCTTTTCGTGACTGGTGCAGACAGGCAAATATTCTAACTGAAGCCATGTGGAACGATGTGCGTCGGACATTGCCGAAAAAGAAGAAACGAGATTTGCCAGAGGGACGCCTTCTAGTACTAGGGGGCGCAACGGTGGAATAACGGCATCAAGAAGTACTCAAGCTGGGGCCAAAGTTCTGCGTGGGGCCAAGGATCGGCATCGTCGACAGATTATCACTTACAAGGGACATTGCCAGGAGTGTACCAGAGAAGGAAAAAGAACGATGTGTGGTGGAATGTGTGGATGTGGTGGCCAAGGCTTCGGTAAGCGATAGATCCAGACCTAATATTGATAGGACTGCTAAGTATTTGGTTGAGAAAGCGCTCGTCCTTGTGTCTCCTTTTCTTCGTCCCTGTTTGTTTGCGCACAGAAACTTAAGAAAATACAACCGTCTATTTAATATTGCCGAGCTGAGAGCTGCCTGGGCAGTTTCGGCCAACGAAACTGCCCACGCCGGCAAACGCCCGAGAAAACGAAGCTTTGGGGAGCTGGCGCCAAGCCGGCTGGAGTGGCGACACCTGCACGGCGGCGGGCGCACACGGTGACAGTCGAAAGTGAGGGAGCTACGAGGGAGGGCGAGGGGGAGCCACTGAAGCGGCGGAGTTGCTGAGGCGAACTCCGCTTACCTGTCGCCCTCCTCCCTCACATTCCACGGTCTCCATGTGCGCCCTTCGCCGGGCTGTGCCGGCGCCGCCCGCTCTCTGAAGTTTCGTTTACTGCCGTTATCGTGAAGCGAGCGTTGACCGGCGTTGGCAGTTTCGTGGCCCTCGATCGCTATGCGCGCCATGATATTTCACGACTCGCACTCAAGATTCTGGTTTCAGCCTCACTGGCTGTTCGTTCGCACCACGTGCCCTTCTCCTCCACTTCGTCTCTCTTTCTTCCTCGAGCACTCCTTGGAGCGCCCGTTTCAGGGGAGCGTTCGCCGTCTCCACTGACTTCCGTACTCCCAGGCAGCCACACTGTAACCGGTATTTTGTTTCCCGCAACTGCACTATAAGCGATACGTGTATACATGGAGTGCTATGGGAAAATTAACGGGAGTCTGAAAAGACCGCACTATATCCGGTCCTGCACTATAAGCGGTTACGTTATAAGTGGTCTATACTGTACCACAATAGTGTTTCGTGTGTCCGGTATTTGGATAAACGCAAGCACAAGCTAACTGGGCCTGGGCGTTTTACGGGATGAGTGGAGGCGCAAATGTGAACGGCCTGGACGGTGCAGCCACCTGGTGGCACAGAGCTCAACGAAACACAGAACTAATGTAGCAGTAATCAAGTGTATTCTACTTTGCTGCTGGTGTAAATTTTTGGCAGGAGCGTAATTGTGAGCACATTATTTTCTAGATGTTTACAATGTTTTACACTTGGTTACAGCAATATTAGCTATTTGTCACGGCCGCCTGGATCGGCGCGCGCGGCGGGGTTGCTACGGCCGTCCCATTCGACACGCGCCCCATTGAAAACATGTAATTGACGAAGTTGCCCCGCGCGCCGTGAGGCGGCGCTGTGCTCCCACCCCTCTGATGACGGCGTCGCGGCCGTGGAGATGCTTGGAGAGATGCGCATTTGACATCGTGCACGTGGTGAAGATAGGTTGATTGTTGGCCCAAAGTGGACTGACAGTTGCAAGAAACTGCACGAGAATCAAGGCACGTGGTGGTGGTGGAATCTTAGGCCGGCTTTACACAGCGAGGGTGTTTCTTTGTAGCATAAGATGCAGCTAACGCTTAGGCAGGGTGTTCACGCGACTTCGTGTGGCGCATTGCATGCGCCTTGAGACGTATTCTGGCGAGTGAGTTGCCGCTGTGCCGAAGCGCTTCCCCTGACCACGCTCGTCATTCTTTTCTTGCGCTCGCTTTTCCCTTCAAAAAGAAACGTATTTCATCATCATGGTCACTGTATGGCTACGTTCTCGGGTCGAGGGCTGTGTTCACAGAAGTCTTCATATACAGAAATCACGGTGGTAATAATAATTTTGCAGTACATTTTCTCCAGCCTGATGTACCTGCCGAATTAATTATTCGGGGCCCTTGCATGCGCGTCGCATTTACATTGTGAAGTTCCCACGATACATCAGTGGTGCTGAAGCGGCTTTTCGTTCAAGCCTCGAACTACTATATGTTACTTGGAAATGTTGCTTCTGAAGGCCCTGTGTAACTAGCATATATGCTTTCATATGCATTTCACATTGTTGTACCACATTGAATTGAAGCAAGTGATTTGTTTTTATAATCTCGCCTGAAATTCTGCGTGTAATTTACTGTATTTTTAAAAAACATGCCGTACTGCTGCGTGCCGTGCTGCAACTCGAGCACCAAGAAAAAGCTTGGTCTAAGTTTGCACGCATTTCCAGTGGAGGAAACTGGAGCAGTGGAGCTTTAATTTGTCCTCACTTAGAGAGCTGTCCTCTTTTTGCTTGCCAGGCAAACGAAAAGCATGCATCAGCGATTTCTTCATGAATTGCAAGCAAATTTATAAAGCCCGTACTCTCAAATATTGGCGGAGTCGTTACGGACACAGCGGCTTACCGCAAAAAACTAATGAGTAAGCCACTGAGCCGAAAAGTTCTCCGCGTTTGAAGGAGTACTGCGAGTGCACAAGCGCTGTGTGTTTGCTATCGTAAATAAATTGTAGGTATTGTGAATGTGTTATGCTGGTAATTTTGCAATGAATACAAACATGGCATTCAATTATTTACTGATGGCTCAGAAAGTTGCTGAAAAATGTCTGTCCGTGGCTGTCGACTCAGGTAAGCAGCTTGATACTTCGTGCAGGAAGACGCGCGATGAGTTCGCTTATTTAACACGCTTATTTAACACAATAAACAGCGCATTCGCATGTACACATGCAAGACTGCCGCGACTTTTTTTTTTTAATTATGGGGTTTTACGTGCCAAAACCAGTTCTGATTATGAGGCACGCCGTAGTGAGGGACTCCGGAAATTTGGACCACCTGGGGTTCTTTAACGTGCACTTAAATCTAAGTACACGGGTGTTTTCGCCGCGACTTCAGCTCTCCATTTAAAAGCACCGAGTCATATCTCTTGCTTTCCACGGCGTATTTTGACAGTCAATTGGTCAAGCTGGGGAACATGCAAGTCATAAACAAAAGTTTGCGGGCTGCGGATTTGCGCAAAAAAAAAATCTTGGTTGCCTCGTCAGTCAGCTGCCATTCCTTCAAGCAGATACAGCTCGAATGCCTTCTCTCGCGTGCAGGCTTTCCATTGCCATGCTGCGCTTGAGGGCGCGGAAATAATTTTCCCGCAAAACTTTGGCTTACGAGTGTACGTGTTTCGGACAGCATCATCCTGACAGAGGCTGGAGTGCAAAGAAGAAAAAAAAATAGCATCAAGTGACATCGGTGCTTTTGTGTGTCTTTTTGTTCGGCACAACTTCTCGCGGTTTCTTATAAAGCGATATTTTCATTATAGCGCGAATTATAGCGCAAATCGTCTCGCGCGCAGCCGTAGCAAGAGAGTTGAGGGGTGGGAGGCGCGCGCCGCGGTGCGGCGAAAGCAGCGGCCACGCCCCTTTCCGCAATTACACCCTCTCCGTCCGAATGGGACGGCCGGAGCAACCCTGCCGCGCGCGCCGATCCAGGCGGCCGTGTATTTGTTTAGCTGGTTAAGCTCTGTGCCACCAGGTGCCTGGACTATGCCAACCAAACAGGCTGCTCACGTGTTTGCGCTAAAGCTCGTTCATCACAGTGTAGCGAAGAGAGACGCTAGTGGGTCCAGCTCTAGTCTGCCCAGACGCTAGTTGGTCCAGTGCTTTGGCTCGCAACGGCGCTCGTGCTTGAAAGCCGTGTCTCGTTTGGCTGTCGACGCTGCTTTTCTGATCTTTAATAAACCCTTTACAATTGGTGGAGCGTCATTGAGGACATTGTATACGCCATTGAATTTATTGCAATTTCGTCGTGCTCCCATGACGTTATCCTCGGCTGGGATTTTCTCTCCCGCCACAATGCCGTCATTCATTGCGCACGGGCCGAACTAGAACTGTCGCCACTCTCAGATTTGACGCTCGCTGACAATGCTTCTCTACCGAACAAACTCCTCGTCAGACACGACACCACCGTTCCTCCCAACTCGTCAGTGGTTGTCTCTATGTACTGCAGCAGCCTCTTCGACGCCGTCGCACTACTTTCTCCGTCTGGCCGCTTTTCCACTCGAAAAGGTCTCCTGCTACCTTTTGTGACGGTGAACATCACACAGGGCTCTAGTGCTATATTTATTTGTAACCCGTTCTCGTACCCTGTGTTGCTACTCCAAGGAGAATGTCTGGGCAGTGTCGAAGCTATCGCAGACGTACAAATTACGGACGTTCCTGAAGACCCATACTGTGCCCGTTACAGTACTCTCGGCTCGATTTCTACGTCTGGCCCATTGCCTATAAATGTGTTCGATTCCTTCTGTTGCCGATGACCTTACACCGGGCCAGCGATCACAGCTTCTATGCCTCCTAGAAGAATTTCATGCTTTTGACATCGGGCAACCTTCCCTGGGCCGGACGTCAACAGTTACGCGCCACATCGATACTGGCTCCCAATCGCCATTGCGGCAACGCTCATATCGTGTATCAGCTACAGAACGTCGCGTGATTAATGAACAAGTGGCCGATATACTCTGCCATGAAGTGATCCGACCTTCCCACAGTCCATGGGCATCTCCCGTCGTCCTTGTTACGAAGAAAAACGGTTCTGTACGGTTCTGTGTCCACTATCGGCTACTCAACAAGATCACTCGTAAGGACGTTTACCCGCTTCCACGAATCGATGACGTTATTGACAGCCTACAAGGAGCAGAATTTTTTTCATTTCTCGATCTGCGCTCAGGGTATTGGCGAGTACCTATGGCAGATGACGATTGACCGAAGACAGCCTTTGTCACGCCCGACGGCTTATACGAATTTAATGTCATGCCGTTTGGACTTTGTGATGCGCCAGCAACTTTTGAGTGCATGATGGATACCGTTCTGCGCGGCTTGAAATGGCGCACGTGCTTGTGCTACCTTGATGACGTCGTCGTTTTTGCTCCGGACTTCTCCACGCACCTTCAACGCCTCCGGCGTGTTTTGACGTGTTTGAGAAACGCCGGCCTACAACTGAATTTAAAGAAGCGCCGATTTGCAGCGTGGCAGCTGACGATACTAGGTTACGTTGTTTCCAAGGATAGAATTCTCCCCGATCCAGCCAAGCTTCGTGCCGTCGCCGAATTTCCTAAACCTACGTCCATCAAAGAACTGCGAAGTTTCGTAGGTTTGTGTTCTTACTTCCGACGCTTCATTTGAAATTTCGCCGCCATCATATCGCCTCTGACGAAGCTCCTTGGATGCAATGGACCCCTTCATTTGTGGTTGTCAGAGTGCGAGGAAGCGTTCACAAATCTCCGTCTTTTGCTGACGACTCCCCCAATTTTGCACCACTACGACCCGACGGCCCCAACAGAGGTACACACAGATGCCAGCAGTGTTGGCCTCAGCGCTGTCCTTGCGCAGTGCAAACCTGGCTTTCCTGAATATGTCGTGGCCTATGCCAGTCGCACCCTTACGAAAGCCGAGACCAATTACACTGTCACGGAAAAAGACTGTCTGGCGATCATCTGGGCTCTTACTAAGTTCCGGCCTTATTTGTATGGCCACCCATTTGATGTCGTCACCGACCACCATGCACTATGTTGGCTGTCATCGTTGAAGGATCCTTCAGGTCGTCTTGCCCGCTGGGCACTTCGCCTGCAGGACTACGATATCCGTGTGCTGTACCGCAATGGACGCCAACATTCTGATGCCGACGCCCTATCACGCTCTCCCTTGCCTGATGACAATACCTGCTGCTCACTATCCCAGCTAGCTGTTTCTACAATCGACCTTGAGACTATCGCTTCCTATCAGCGCAAGGACCCATGGATTGCCTCGATTATAGACTTGCTTGCTGACCCATCACCACAATCAACCACTCGTACGTTGTGTCGTCAGGCTCGCCATTTCGTGGTTCGCGACAACCTGCTTCACAGACGCAGTTATGCCGCAGACGGCCGCGAGTGGTTGTTAGTAGTTCCTCGCAGTCTGCGCTCCAAATTCTGCACATCCTTTCACACCGATCCACAGTGCGCACACTTGGGAGTTTTCAAAACCTACCAGCGCCTTCGACAGCGCTACTACTGGCGCGGAATGTACAAGTATGTTCAACAATTCGTTCGCTCCTGCCCCGACTGCCAGCGCCGGAAATCTTCACCCCAGCTCTTGCCGGCTGGTCTGCAGCCTCTACCCTGCCCTACCCGGCCGTTCGGGCATGTTGGAATTGATTTGTATGGGCCACTTCCCTTGACGTCGGCTGGTAACTGCTGGGCTATTGTGTCAGTAGATCACCTCACATGATACGCTGAAACCGCCGCTCTCCCAGCAGCTACAGCGCGCGATGTTGCCTCATTCCTGCTTTGCCGATTCATCCTGCGGCATGGTCCACCCCAGGAATTGCTCAGTGATCGCAGACGTGTCTTCCTGTCGGAAGTGGTTGAAGCCATTCTGAAAGAGTGCCACGTTATTCATCGCACAACTACGGCGTACCACCCCCAAACCAATGGCCTCACAGGACGCTTCAACCGCACGCTCAGCAACATGCTTTCAATGTACGTCGTCTCCGACCACATGAACTGGGACGCCATTCTGCCCTTCGTCACCTACGCGTACAACACCGCTACTCAGAGCACCACTGGCTTTTCGCCCTTTTTCTTACTATACGGTCGGCACCCGTCGCATACCATCGACACAATTTTACCTTACCGGGCGGATGCATCCTAGGGCTCACCTATTTCTGCCACAGCACGGCATGCTGAAGAATGCCGTGACATCGCACGTGCCTTTACTTCCAACGACCAAGAGCGCCAGAAGAGCACTCGCGGTGACTCCACTTCCGCAGTCACCTTGCTTCCTGGCGCGCTTGTGTGGCTCTCTGTCCCGTTCACCGCCCCTGGCCTCTCATCGAAACTACCCCTGAAATATGAAGGCCCTTACCGCGTCGTTGAACGCGCATCTCTCGTGAATTTTGTTATCAAACCAGTTCAACCGTCTTCGGACCAGCGCCGTCGTGGACGAGACATTGTCCACGTCGACCGCCTCAAGCCATACTACGATCCTGTCATCCTGACTAGCTGTTAGGTCACCGGACGGCTCCCTTATCACTCCCGGGGTAATTGTAGCGAAGAGAGATGCTAGTGGGTCCAGCGCTTTGGCTCGCAACGGTGCTCGTGCTTGAAAGCCATGTCTCGTTTGGCTGTCGACGCTGCGTTCCTCCGATCTCTAATAAACCCTTTACAACAGCAATAGTAGCATGGAGGGGCTTTAGTTTACACTGCCACCCATCCGTCAAAACGCCCAGCTCGCCTGCTGTTACCAGAATACCGGACACGCTCGGCGCTGTGACAGAATGCTTGCAACACACGCTACTTGGACAGCTCTCGCTTGGGATCGACTGCCAGGCGGCAGGCAGAGAGGTTGGAGAGGCTTCGCACGCTGGCTCCAAAATGACTGGAAGTAAACGACACGATGTCCCATCATGATGCAAAGCCAGTGAAGGTGGAGCTTAGCCCCGATCGCTCGGCGAACGAGTTGAGGAGAAAAAGCATAGCTATGGAGGTGGGTAACTTCTAAGCATCCGTAGCTCTCTTAATATGAGATGCTTCACACAAATTGTGGTACGAATGTTTTACTGTAGCTGTACCCTACGCGTCTACAAAATTTGTCCAAACTGTTTCAGGGACCCTTTAATATAGTAATCAGGTGACTGTTGTGTGTGACTTAATTATGCAGAATTTTGCTAGTTGTTGGAGGAGGATCAGGTGAACTAAAGGGCTCGAGTCAAGTGGAAACCATATGAAGCCAACAGACACTGAAACCAAGGAAAGCATAGGGGAAATTAACTTTGTTTTGTTTAATAAGTGTCTAAATTTGGGTTTAGCTTCTGGTTTGTAAGAAATGGAACATAAATGAAAGTGAAACAAGAGATAACCTGCTGCATATGTGGGCCGAACTCACAGCCTCCACATGATGCATGCAGTGCTCTACTAGGGCAATGCATAGCAGTGACTGCCAACTGCCCCCCCCCCCCCCCTCCTTCTCCCTGCACACACACATAATTTGATCATCATTTATGTGCATGTACCATCAGCATAAATTGAATTGCGAACATGAACTAACTGATAAAAATGCCTGTTATGCATAATTAGATGGAAATGCTATGTGTAATTACTCTGTAGCCAGTCTCTAAGCATGAAGTAGTCCAAAGTGGTCGTTTTGGAGTCTAAATTAAGCCACTGTTTAAAATACAGGTGAACCTGTAAATGGGAACAACTCATTGAAGTAGTTTCGGAGTTGTTCGTGCTTGAATTTTTGCGCTGATAGTACATGCTTTGGAAGTGTTTAATGCTCACACTAACTAACAACCCTGAAAATTTTTTTAGCTTATGTGTGGGGGCACTACTTTGAATCTTTGAGTTTATTTCTCAAAGTTCGCACTTTTTCATCAAATATTCTGTTGACAAAAACTTAATTTAACACCATGCAATTTACCAAATCGAGGCACTTTCTGAACCAAACTTTCAAGAGGAGCAAGAAGACTTCGGCATTGTGGTCTCATGTTCTTGATATATTCTAGTTCAAAATGTGAAATGTTGCAAGGACAAATATAGCCCGAAAAACAGAGTAATCTTATTTCTTTTGTTTGTTTGTGTGTGCGTGCACGTGTGTGTGTGTGTGCGTGTGCGTGTGTGTGTGTGTGTGTGTGTGTGTGTGTGTGTATGTGTGTGTGTGAAAAGGGGCAAAATATTGTCGCTAATCCATAGCCATGCTGTGCTGTGTGAGAGAAGGTAGCTTTCCTGAGCTGGCACACTCGCTTCAAAGCTTTGAGATATTCATAAAATATGGAAAAATTCACACAGTGTGATGAAATTTTGCAGAGGTGCAAACAGTGCTTAATTGCATTCTCTTAAAAAATGTTATTCCAACCAGACAAGTAGATCAAGACGTAACTATTTTCCCTCAAATCTCACTCATAAAAGGCCCCTCACCAGGGCCGGTATAACGTAAAACTATTCCAATCTGTTTTTACTCCAAATCCCCCATTCGCCCTCCATGATACGTCTAATGGTTCGGGTCCATCCCATATGGGCGGGTGCCATGCCCATATGGGGAGAGCTGGAGCCATTTTGACCTATCACGGAGGGCTAATGGTGGATTTGGAATAAAAACACGTAATATTTTTACCTTATACCGGCCCAGGTTTAGGCACTGCAAAGAGACAAGTGCAGTGTGTAGATTGTGTGGTGATGATCATGTCCACAATGTATTGCACGAATGTATACCACAACATGTTAAAACTCAAACAAAAATCTATGCACCTGTCTTCTCAGAGGAGCCACTATCCCCACCAGCAGACATAGCATCACACACGGAGTACCTGCAGCGCATAAGTAGCCAGCAGTAGTGCAGATAACTTGGACAATCCTGTGAAATGCAGAGCGAGCAAAAACGCTTCTGGAAATGTGTCACGCAGCAAAAAAAAAAAAGACAGAAAAAAGAAGGGAGGTACGGGTCACAATATAAATACCACATGGGCTCTCAGCTCCGATATGGGTTATGCAGAAGAGAAATGTGACTTCTCAGGTACTTGTCAAGCTAATGGGAGAGAGCCTATGCCATGGTGGAGAAGCTCTCCTCTTATCATGGCCTCAAAACATTTCATTTTCTTCTTCCATCTTGGGTGCTACTGAATGCTTTTTTATACTTCTTGTGGTAAAACGCTTCCTGGACAACACATTACAGCTTCCACTTCATGGCGTGATGTTTGCAGAGCAAAACACTGAAGTGCAGAAAGAAAAGAAAGAAGAAATGGTTAATGAAAGAAGGACAAACAGAGCACTGAGTACCAATTTGATTTATTGGTCAAGAGCACACAAACATGTACACAAGGTGACAGATTTATCAAACACTGTATCAGCAACACTAGTCACATTGGTAGGTCAATAAACCAGCAGTAAAAGCTTGTAAAAATTAATGCATGGCAAGAATTTTTCATAGATTAAAAACCAGGCTAGATTAGGGTTGACATAGGCTCAAAAACGCAAACTCCTTATCGTGTAAAGGATCTGATGGTTGACTCACGCTCCTGTGTCCATATTTCTTAATATAATGGGCCTCAGAAATTTCCCGCTTTCCCCGATTGTGATGACGTTTCAGCATATTTTCCTCTTCCAACTGAGGCTTGCAGTCATAACCATTGCAGTGCAACACTAGGTAAGCTGTTCTTTCTTTTGTTAAGTTGTTTTTGTGTTCCCCCAGCCTTTTGTTAATACAGTGTCCTGTTTGGCTTATATAAAGGTGGCTGCATGTTAATAGTATTCGATACACAACTCCTACGCAGCAATCCACAAATTGCTTTTCATGATTAACTGTGCACATCCAGCTTTTTGTATTTTATGTCCCACTAAGGTGTTCGTCAGTCATCCTATAAATCTGACCTTGCATGGGGCTGATAAGACTACCTCACCACCGTATCGCGACCCAACTTTTTTCAAACCATGGGAGATGTGCAAACATGGGATAGCTGCTGCTCCTTCATTTTTATTCTGCCCATCTGTTTTTGTGGCCACGCTTTTTTGCTATTTGCAACAACTTTTTGCAAACTGATAAAATTACAAACTTTGGAAATCCAGCCGGAAGAAGCCTGTCTGTCTCTACTTTTACGCTATTTGCCGCCATATGTGAACAAGGCTGATTAATGCTGCATAAATGGCGAATGAAGCAATCGCTCTTTTTACTAATTTGGAGTGGCTAGAGGCGTAATTAAGAACAGGCTTGAAACTTCGCGGTTGGTATCCCCAGCAAACATGATCTTGCAATTGCCGAATAATAATGACTAGGAAATGCAACGAGTTATCCTGAGGAACCTCGCACGTAAAATCCAACCCCCGGCATTTGCTTTAAAAACACCTAATATATGCTGGGCCAAGTCACTTCTACCACCCAATAATGAAGGCTGCAAGAAAATAACATCTACATATCTTTTTACGAGATCATGTTTGCTCGGGAGACCAACTGCGAAGCATGAAGCCCGTTGTTAATTACGCCTATAGTCACTCCAACGTAGTAATGAGAGTGATTGGTTCATTCGCCATTTGTGCAGCATTAACTCTTTCGTTACTGTGCCTATAGAAATCAATCAATTCAATTCGATTGACAGTTTTTCTATGCTTTGTTATACATTTCTGTTGAAATTCTTCTACTAGCATCATCATCATGCACCCTCTGAAATGATGACTGAACTTTAGCATTTTGTCAGATTTGACAATATTTTGCAGGTTGGGGAGTCTGGAAAAGTAAAACTTTGACTGCAAGTATTGTCAAGATTAGCCTATGGTACTTCAGCACTTCTTCAACAAAAAGACTCAAAATTTGCTGTTCGGTCGATTCGGCAAGATAATTTTTAAATGACAGCAGCAGCGAAGACGCAGAAGCTTCTCTCTGGTTGTCATTTTTCTGATCAAATATATAGGCTGGTTTAACGATGCCTCAAACAATGGTAGATGCTCATGAGTGCGTGTTATTTTGATAATGTGTTTGAGTAACATCAAGTGCAACTTTATTTTACCCCCGTGGGTTGCTTTTATCCATCAGCGCTTCGGCAGCATATGTAGAAATTATTACGAGTAATCCTTCCCGTAGCGTGGGGTTTTCACTCGCACAAGAGCACGCAGTCGATTACAGACTGACCTTCAACTGAAGCTTGACTAGCTGTCTAAGCTCTTACATTTTGAACATCGCCTGTTCAAGGGCCCTTATTCACTACTGTACAATATTGTGCAATATTCCACATTGCTGTACAGCACTGTACAGGAACTGAACAGTGCGTGTGGAAGCTCCAGCCCCAGCTGAATGCACACTAGACCATCTTGCTTGCCCAGAAAAGCTTATCGAATGAATTCATTAGGTATGAGGAGGCTTCTTCATGCTCCCTGACCTGACAGCCATTGCTTGGCGAGTCTATAGAATGCAGTAAAACAGGAACGAGGTGCCTGCTGCAATGAGTAAAAAACAAATGCTCCCTGTACAATAGGAACTTACCCGTTTTCACATTTGTGAAACTACTGCTTTCCCACATAGCATGGGCATTACTATGGCTAGTATTCATGTCAACAAATCTTAATAATTCTTTTGCATGATCTGGCTTACAAAAATTGCGAACTAGGAACCAGGTGCATATTTTGTATATTTCAGATTTTTTTACTCTCAGTACTTAAACTAAATATAGAAAATTATTTCTTCCATAATTTCATGTTCCTTAGGGGCTTCTTTGAAGTTTTACATGAGAATTCGCAAACATTGTCTGAGCAATTATTACTGCTATACATCCATTCAAACAACCACTGATCAGGCTATAATTTTATGCATTGCAGTATACATTGCGACTACTATGTCTTCAAACAAAATGTGAAAACATAAATTACCGAAAATTAGCACATCTCGTGTGGTAACGAAAGAGTTAACTAAGTCTTGTTCACACATGGCGGCGAACAGCGTAAAAGTACAAATAGACAGGCTACTTTCAGCAGGATTCCCGAGGTTTGTCATTTCATCAGTGTTGCAAAACGATGTTGCAAATAGTAAAAAAGCGGGACCACAAAAACCAAAATTGCATAATAAAAAGAAACGAGCAGCAGTTATCCCATATTGGCATAAAATCTCCCGTGGTTTGAAAAAAGTCTGGTAGTGATACGATGTCGAAGTAGTCTTATCAGTCCCATGCAAGGTCCGACGCATTAGCAGGATGACGGATGAACACCTTAGCGGTACATCAAATATAGCCATCACGATCTGGGAGTGCGGGAAATTTCTGAGGCCTATTATATTAAGAAATATGGCGACAAGTGCGTGAGTCAACCATCAGTGACTTTACACAATAAGGAGTTTATTGACCTACCAATGTGACGAGTGTCTCTGGCACAGTGTTTGATAACCCTGTCAACTTGTGTATACAGTATAGACCACTTATAACGTAACCGTTTATAGTGCAGGACCGGATATAGTACGGTATTCTCAGACTCCCATTAATTTTCCCATAGCACTCCATGTATACGCATACCGCTTACAGTGCAGCCGCGTGAGACGAAATACCGTTTATAATGCGGCTTTTGCGGGAAAATCTCGCCGACAAGGGCGTTAGCGAGCACGCTTCTCAACGAGGTACGTGCTCCCGGCCGGCGTGTGCATTATTCAATGCAACCACACTCTCGTTAATTCGGACTTATTTGGCCGCACATCGGTTAATTCGGACTACTTTCGGAGCTCGGTGAGCGCGGAGAGTCGCACATGTGCGACGCAAAAGAGCAAGAACGGCACTAGCGTCCAACCGAAACGAAGCAGTGGAGTCCGCATCGCCACAGCCATCAGTTGAAATCGTACGTGAATGACAGCAACGCCGGAACGCTTCGAGCCTATTTATGTCTTTAAAGCCTGTATTCTTGCGTTTACCGCTGCGCATAACACTGCGTTGGCCGCGGGCTTTCGTAACTGCGTAGTCGTCATCCACGATCACTTCGATAGCGGCCGCGGTTGCGGCGAACAGTAGTTTGGTTTTTACTCGGTACGCGCATCGGTCGCGTACTTAAAGAACTGCGTAGCCGCCATCGATGATCGCATAGATAGCGACCGCGGTTTCAACTGCAGTTGTTGCAGTGAATGGTAGTTAATTCGTCCAGACTCGATGCGTGCGTCAGGCGTGTGCCTTCAGCTCCGCAAAGTCGTCGTTATTAATCGGCCACAGTTTTTTATGCAGCGGTTGCGGCAAACAGTTGTTTCGTTTTGACTCGGTGCAAAGCTGCCGAACTTAAAGAGCACCGGCTACATCGCGATTATGTTTTCGTCAGCTCACTGGCGAAAACGTAATCGTGATGTGCGCATGATAGTACAAAGCGCATCTACATGCTTGGTCTACATGTTTTGCACACGTGCAGGGCTTGAAAATCGTTGTTTTGGTTATAGTGCGGTACCGCTTATAGTGCAGATATTCGCGACTCCGGCGACTTACGTTATAAGCGGTCTATACTGTATATATTTATGTGTTCTTGACCAATAAATCCAGTTGGTAGTTGGCGCTCGTGTTTGTGCTTCTTTCACTAACCTTTTCTTTTTCTTTTCCTTCCGCACTTCAGTGCTTCGCGCTGCAAAAATCACGCCATAACTTAGACCAACTCGCCCACATCACTATTCTTATCCACATATGCCAGTGTATAACAAAAATTTTTTACGGGCCCTGGTGAAGGGCCTAAGGACTGCTGACACAAAATTTGTCCCTTTTTTTTTTCTTTCTTTTCTTTATATAGCTATTGACTCTGATTATGGTATGAAGCCTGGATTTCCTGAACATGCAACAGATAATCATGTCATCTTTAATGTGGCCAGTTCAAAACACATGCCAAGTGCAGCATGGCTTTGGCTGTGAAGCAGACAGTAGGTGGCATCAAAGCAGCTGGATGTTGGTGGCAGTGCCGGCAACACCAGAGAAATTAGTTGAAAGCTAGGGAAACCTTTAAATTTTATACTGAGGTTGCCAGCCTTGGCATTAATTGCCAAATTGCAAATAATGGTACCACTTGGGGCTGACATTTTTTTGGCTACCTATATGGGCATTTTTTGTGAGCCATATTGCATTTGCTAAAAAAAAAAAAGGTATCTCGAAAGCATTTGCTTTATAAGATAGTTTTCATGCTCTGATAGCTTGCAAGTTGGTTTCCTTCTGTAAGCTTAGCTCCGTCAAATCTTAGAGGGGCCCAGAAGAGGTTTCATGTAACTCTAAAAAAACTTAGATGCCCTACTTAACATGTAAATATCCAACTTGAACATGTACGTGAATTTAAGTAGGACTCCATATTCACCTTATTTCTGTCGCCAAGGGTGAAAACTTCCTTTGGTATTGTCAACATTATTTTTTTGTGCCGCATCATTTCAGCTTAAACACAATGAACACAGAGTCCGTATGTTTTATACACAATGCGAAACATATTTACACCATAAAATCCTGTCATTTTGCATCCAAGTGAACAGAAAATAACTTTATGGAAAGCATCAAAATATTAATTACCGACCATGTGTTACTAAAATCTAGGGAAATATTTGGGATTTTTTCATGCGAGTTGGGAGAACGTGGATCTGGTGCTTGGCCACACTGGGTGGGGCTTACTTGTTATCGAAAACCACTGATGTGCGTGCAAGCCAGCCTGCTGTAATAAATGCAAGCCATACCGTGACTATTGACTGTGAATGTTTGTGAGTGTGTCACCAAAAGTTGAGTGCAGTGAGTCATGCGCACTGCCAGAGCAGCCATTTCACAGGGTAAGTGTGGGACAAGGTTAGGGAAATGCATTAAGTTTCTTTGCGTTTTTTGAGAATAGACAGCAGAGCTTAATCCATGTCCAATGTGAAAAATGCCAGTGTGAAATAGGATGGAAGGGAAGGGTAGAAATTTGTCCTTGTTCATATAACATGCTCTGAATGTAAAGTGCTAAAAAACACACGGACAGAGGGAGTTTAGGACACATGCGCACAATACATGTGTCCATGTGTCATGTACGCCCTCTGTTGTTTTTCTTGAGCTGTACTTTCAGGATAGAAGGGCCAATTTGGCAATGATGCAAGTAGCCCAGTGCATGCTTAGCTCTGAGCAGCATGGTCATGGTGCGGCCTGTGTCCACTGCACCATGCTGACTAGCGCACACGTCAGTGTTTGTGATACCATCAGCCAGCACCCCTGGTTGCTGTGATGTCACCTGCTGCCTACTTAACGGCCAAACTCATGCCGTATTTGGTGCATTTTTTTAACTGGTTGCATTAGAAGATGACGCAGTTATTTCTTGCGTGCCCAAGATATTGAGGCTTCACACTTAAAGTACGAGGTCAGCAGCTGCCTAATAAGTAAAAAAAGTTGCACATCAGTAACTCCTTTAGCATCAGCACCTGAAAAAGTAACTTCTGAGAAAAAAAAGTTTATTTGCATTTCACATATGTGTTATGTTGTGTTATTGATATCTTTTAATCACCTTTCAGGTCTTCAAATAGTATTCAACTTAGATGAAGTCAATTTTATACAAAACTTGGTCTTTTACATAGAGGCTACATACTGCATCCCGGTAAGTGATGGGCACATAGTATCAGAAGCATTCTTTTTTTCTCCCATATAACTTGTCTTATTCTTTTTCCAGGACTATGGTATTTGGGAACGCGGTGACAAAACAAACCATGGGTTACCAGAACTGAACTCGAGCTCCATCGGAATGGCCAAAGTATGCTGTTTACTGTCTTAGCTCACCGTTATATTGATCTGGAGTGGAACAATCTATATATTTGCATGTGCAGTGTAGCTGTTGTGATCTGCAGTGTAGCCATCTAGTATTTGCATGTAGATTTGAGTCCCCACTTTTATTTGTGTAGACTGTAACAAAATTTGTTCTAGTTAGGATGAAATAAATCCAACATACCATATGCCGCATATGCTTTGGCCTCTTATTGATCTAGAGCATGGTGCTACACCACAAATGTAAAGGGAAATTCAAAGAATTTCCCTTTACATTTGCTGTTGTAGCACCAACAGATTGTGCTGTTGGAATAGTTGATTTGACATAGTGATAGTGCTATTTTCCAGTGCAAAAACAAGACAGCCAAATAGCCAAGACAAGACGAAGTGCTTGAACTCAACTATTTGGTTGTCCCATTTTGCACTGGAACGTAGTACCATTCAAAGAGCACACTTTTTATGTTGTCGCTGATCCATGAAAGATTTACTTTTAGGTATTTTATGTATAGTTTCTTGTGCTGAAATTAAAAAGTTTCTCCTGTGACTTGGTAAAGAAATGTAAATAAATTTTTCCCAAATTTAACATTTTATGTAGTAGCACTGATCTGGGCAAAGCTATTGTATAAGAGTGAGCTGCGCAAGACAGGTCACTATTTTATCAACACCTTTGTGCTCGTGAACTGATTCGTTTCATGTGTTGATTTGTGAGGTGTGAACTCTTTTATTCCCTCACAATTTTTGGTTCTCAGCTGCACATCACAACTATAGTGTGAGAGAGGTATGGGAAGTAGCCATCTACTATTTGCATTGCTTATATTGCAGTTCCTCAGCTTGAATTATCATTTCTTGGGTTATTTAAAGGCAAAAATCAAACCATTGTTCTTCAAAGTGATATTTGAAAAAAATCAATTTCGTTTTTCAATGAGCCCTGTTGACCCTTGGGTTTCATTTCGATTTGCCAAATGCAAGTTCATGTGCATAAATGGGTGGATAATCAATTTTTCTGCAATTGAAAGTCATCAATATCATCTGAGAAAGCATTAAAACGTACATTTAACTTGCATTTGTGCATTAAAATTATTTTACTCCTGTAGCCATGTTTAATTTAGGGCATTTCTGTACTTATGCTAAATGTTGCTATGTAAATGCTGTCCTTGCTTAGTCTTGTGCATAGTACACGCTGTTATGGATCCCATCATGCATCAAAGCGACCTTTCAGGCTTTCAGGCAGCAGTGCTCAACTTATACTGAAGCAAGCAAATGTATGTTTGGCTGCAGTCAAATAGAAGTCATAGTAAGTCATTCATTAAATGAATGACTGGAAGTACTTCTCGGATCAATGTAGGGTTGTTGCTCATAAATTGAACAATTTTTTTTTTCCATCTTCAATAACTCTGTGTTTTAGCACTATCAAATATGCAGCCAACTTTCACTCAAACTGTTGTGTGCAGCGCCTGTTTAGGCACTTTTTGTTTTCATCATGCTGCAGGCAGCTCTTCAAGCATTGGATGACCTAGATCTGTTTGGGGGCAAAGGGGGCCCCTTTTCCGTGATTCATGTCCTGGCTGATGAAGCTCAGAAGTGCAATGTTAGTATGCATCCCAGTTGATTTTTCTGAAAAAAAAAAAATTATGTTCAACTTTTTAACCCTGTGTGACATGCTTTCTGTTCATGTAGGCTGTGCTGCAGTCAATGCTTCCACGAGAGTCCAACTCCAAAGAAGTGGACGCAGCTCTTCTCTCAGTTATTGGCTATCCAGCATTTGCTGTGGAAGACCCTGAGCTTATAGCTCAGACACGGAAAAGCATTCTGCAAAAGCTGAAGGTACATGGCAAGCTTGAAGCAGGTAGTACTGCATGAAAACACAAGCAGTGTAGTTTGTAACTTCTATGATGATACATTCAGATGTATAAACTGCAGAAGTTTTGTGGCTAGATTGGTGTATGGTGTAAATTTGTTGCAGTAAAATATTTGACAGAGTAATTTAGTGATGTAGGGAATCTGTAGTGCTGCAACTTTCATTTCATGTAACTAGCCCTGATGTAGGCAACAAAGACCATTTCTGAGCATGAACAAAAAAAAAAAAAGATTTTCTGTTGTGAGGGCTTCTAGGCACATCCTGTGTGAGCACCTTTCCTGTTTCTAGTTGTGCTTGTTTGAGGTGCTGGTGAAGTGCTCTTTTCAGATTTTTTTTTTTTTTTTTTGTTAAAGCTTGTACACATCTTAAGATTTCAGATAACCCTCAATGTCCATTTAAGGAGGTTGACAGTATCTTTAATAGTCAAGAAGCAAAAGAATATTAACATGTCTTTCTCATGCTGTAGTTTAGTGTTTCCCGTTCAAAAAAGTAACATTATTTTTTTCTTAGGGCAAATATGGTTGTAAAAGGTTTCTACGGGATGGCTACAAGACTGCGAAGGAGGTACTGAATTGACGCATTTTGAGTCCACGCATTTGTTATTCTGTGTTCGATTTGTGCTTTGTCTGCTTGTCTACAGCTGCAGTCTTATTTCAGGACCCAAGCAGGCTGTATTATGAATCTTGGGAGCTACAACACTTTGAAAACATTGAATGCGAGTGGCCACTCTTTCTTTGCTATTTGGTGATTGACGCTTGCTTCCGTGGGGAGCGCCTGGAGGTAACAAATTCAAGCTTTTATGTTCTGCAAACAGCACAAGAAAATTTCTGTAGCATATTTTGTAATTGAGTAAACTTTGATTTGTGCGGCATGATAGCTCTTATGCCATAGCGAAGCACTGTAAAATATTCATTGCATTGCAGTCATTGTATGCGACTAAGAAAATGTTTTCTTTTTCTGAGACTAGTCTACGCTTTCTTTTTTGTAATATTTGCATCTTTCACTTCTGGTTTTCATTTAGGTGGAGGAATACTGTGATGCTTTGGAGCAGGTGCTCCTTCGAACTGATGATGGGCTTAAACTGGTGCCAGAAATGTATGCTGTATCAGCCGACAAGGTCTGTGATTTTAATTTGCACATAATTGAGCCCTGTAACCTCATATCTTACAGTAGCTTCTAAATGTGGCTGATCATGTAACTGTGGTATATGTAGTAATTGCATCCTCCTTACATGCTTCTTCTTTGTATTGGAACTGCACACTACTGTGCAGGTTGAAGCAGAATACAAGAATCCACACAGTCAGCCAAGAGTTCACGTCGGCATGACTCCTTTTATGTGGGCGCAGTCATTATTCATCATTGGCCGACTTCTACAAGAGGTGATCCCATTTTTTTTAAATCTGTATTTTTATGTTGCTCATTCACTTTGCTGATTTCGCCTGTTATGTGTGTTTTCAGGGTTTTATTGTTCCTGGGGAGCTGGACCCTCTGAATCGTAGGCTGGCCTCGGAGAAAAAAACCTGATGTGGTGGTTCAAGGTTGCTTTCATTATTATAAGCAACTTGAGTGTCTTCTGAGTGAATGGCAAGCGCAATAAATAGCTTGGTGCTTTTCATTTTTGCAGTGGTGGTGCTGGCAGAAGACCACATAATACAAGAAAAGTTGATGCACCACGAGATTTTTGTGCAGACTATACAAGATGTTCCTGACTTTGAAGTGCTACCAGCGAGGGTTTCTGGGACATATTTATACGTATCTAGGTTTGTCTGACATTGTTTTATTATTTATAAGCTTTTTGTTATGAATGTTGTTGATTCATTCATCTCTAAAATGTTCTGTAGGAAGAAGCTCTAAACTGGGCTTGAGTGGACGACAGTCACGAGATGTGGGCATTCTTAGCACAAGCAAAATGTACTTGTTCAAGGATTCTCTCTTGGTATTCACTCCTCAGGTAAACCTGCTGAGTGCATTAGCAACTTGTTTGCATTGCATGCTTATATTGGCAGTTGTTGCAGCTTTTTTGTGATTTCCTGTAATGGTTTCCTTTAAATTATCTCTCCCTCATGGACCTATATCCGCCATTAATGCACTAAAAAATTTCTGCATTTCAGTTTGCAGACCAGCATCGATTTATCTTGCCTCTGACACTGACCTTCTCATCGATACTTTCAAGACCGAGGTCGCCTATCTGAAGTCAGCGTGGAGAATGCTTGGAAGGCCGACAGTCATCCTACCTGTTTCACAGGACCTCCTGCGTTAGTTGCACACTTAAATTTTAGAAATGCGACAGCTTGCTGTGGGATTCTGTATTTGTATTCTAGTTCTATTTTTATGTGAAAGCATTTCTTTAACATAAGAATTTTACATAGGCCTTCAATTTTGCAGCACTTCTTTTATGAAAAATATTGGCAGATGCTTTTTGAATATCTCAATATGATGAATATTGGCAAAAATAAACAAATGACATGTCTACAACAAAGCAAGATTTCATTTTTATTGGTGTATATTTCTTGGAAGAAGTAGTAATGAGCACATCTTGTGCAGCAGTTTTTGTGCCATGACCAGTTTTGGGGTGCCGGACAACTGTGCTACTCTAGATTTAAAAATAGACAGTTTTAGTTTTGCGTTAGCGTAATAGCGGGGTTACGGAAATAGCGTTACCGTTCCGCAAACGAACTTTGCAAAAAGAGAGTTTTAGTATAGTGTGATAGCGTAGTTTACGTGCGGGACGCTATTCCATTACGCTTTGAATTTCGCGTACATAGGGCACCTAGGTCTATGTGTGTGTGCGTCCGGACAAGTGTGATAAGCAGCGCAATGGAAGCCAGTTGTATTTTACTTCACATGTCCGTCGATCTGCAACGAAACAGACAAGCAGTACAAGCTGCCTACCATAGCCTCCGAAATTCTCCCATCTCAGAGGCCATATGCCGTTGTCGCGCCTATCTCCCGACTTTATCGACAGGTGGCGCTCATATGTCGGAGAAAATTTCTTTCGTTAGGCTTAGGCGCGTTCGAAACGAGAAGCGATCTCGTAAACTCCGCTAAATTATCCATAAAAACATATTGTCGATGCTGCCTGAAGATAAGCGGAAGCCATTTACGCAGTCATTTCCTACCAACGAACTCAATTATTCAACAGCAACTCCAAATTCAGTTCGAAGCAGGCGGCCGGGACCGCTGCCATGTTTTACGTATACTACGTAAACACGCTAACACGGTAACGTTAACTCTGAGAAATAGTGTGCTGACGTTAAACGGTATGGGTCGTTTAGCGGGTTCTGCGCATGCGCATTTCGATCCCGCTATTTCGGTACGCCCGCTATTCCGGTAACCACACTAAACTAAAACTGTCTAATACTAGTACACTCGACTTGACTTGGAAAGTTGTTTTCTTGTAGTCTTGGGTTTGTAGTAAAGAGGAATTTTGGTTATGTCTCAAATTATTTAAAGTTCCGCACCTCATTTTATTGCTTTTGCCTTTACAGATAATGGAAAAATACCTGGCGAGGTTATAGCCACAATAAAAAAGCTTAAAAGTGGTTATACTACTGGTACTCGGTATGTTTCTGACCTCTAATTTTTAATTTGGTGTATATTACATAGCAGGTTCGCCCAGCAAAGTTAGGAAAGTGAAAAACTTTTGCAAAAGTAAATGAAGCAAAAAAAACGTCATTTTTTTCCAGCATTCTTTTAGGTACTCTCGAGGAATTTGTGAGCACTTCCTGTATTGCAAGCCTCAGCTTTGTTGGAAATCAAGAGGAAGGACATCCAGAACGTGCGTCTTTGGCATTAAGATATGAACTTTCATTTTGTATAAGAAAGCTAGGAGTCTTTGTTTCGTGGGGAAGTGAAAGTTTTTATGATTTTACTTTCATTATTGCCTTTCTCCAGTATATAACTACCAGAGCAGCACAGCCTAACAGTTCTCTATGTGGCACTTCTTTTTCTTTGTGTGATTCCTAATTTGATAACATAGTTCCTCACAGTTCTCTGCACATGCCTTGAACATGAGCCCCACAGCTATATAAATGGTGTGGAGTGTGGCTTACTGCAGTTCTCACTCTTTACAGGTATTCCAGCTGAACTCAGGGAATACCTGAACAAAGAGTTCAGCAGAAAGGATGTCAGAAGAGACTCCATCTTCCTCAGGAGGCAGTCAATTATTGGCCCTCCAAAGAGTCCATCCGCTTTTGGCAGCCGTGGGAAGTTGGGTGTAAAGGGCCTTGTAAAGAGATCAAGGTCCATTCATGTAGAAAACTTCTTCTCATGTGGTAAGTTTTGCAGAATGCATCATTACACAGAGTTCTCAATTGAACACACTTTCAAAGGGAGTAAAAGATGTCTGGTCATCAGGCTTTTATTAAAGCAAGAGTTCTGGGACACTGCAGAAGGTTGCGATAAGTTTGCACTTATAATCGTTGATTGTTCCTCACTTAACTCTTTCCTTACCGCTAGAATTGTGCTCATTTTCAGTGCTTTCATGTTTTAACGTTTTATTTCAAAATGTATTAGTCTGAACGTATACCGGGATACATTAAATTGTATCCTGATCATTGGTTTTAGGAATGTAAGTAAAGCAGAAATAATTACTCGAAGAGTTTTTGAAAATTCCTATGTGAAACTATGTGCACATCAAGAAGCATGAATCAAAGGAATAATCTGCTATTTTTTTAGTGTAAGTACTGAGAGTAAAAAAATGTGAAACAAAATATGCACCTTGCTCTTATTTTCCACCTTCCGTGAGTTAGACTACGCAAAAAGAATATGCTGATTTAGTGGTGGAAAAACCCTGGCTTTGCAAATGTAAAAACGGGTAAGTGCCTGTGGTGCAAGGAGCATTTATTTTTACTCATTGCATCAAGCACCTGGTTCCTTTTTTACTAGATTCTTTAGGTTCTTAAACAATGGCTGTCAGATTGGGGAGCGTGCGTAAGCCTCCTCACTTGATTATTATGTTTGATCAGCTTTTCTGTTCAAGCGAGCTAGTCTAGTTGTGTGCCTTGAACTGGCACTGGAGACTTGATGTGCTTTGTGCAGTACTGTACTATAAGGTACAGTGTTGCACAGTATTGTACTGCAATGAATAAGAGCATTTGCACAGGCGGTGTTCAAAAGTAAGCAATTAGACTGCTAGTCACACTTCTGCTGAACATCAGTCTGAAATCGACTGCGTCCTCTTTTGTGAGTGAAAACTCCACACTATGGGAAGGATTGCTCGTAGTTAGTTGTACATACGCTGTCGAAATGCTGATAGATAAAATCAACCCACGGCGGGATAAAGTGAAGTGGGGGTTTGTACACCACCTTGAAATTCTCGAACACCCTTGAATTTGGAAGAAAAGCTCAAGGGGGGGGGGGCCTTAAAGTGCTTTGGAAATAAATGTGCTCCTTGAATTCTTTGAAAACTGAGGTGCGGTTTGATCAAGGTAACAAACTCCGCGAAGGGGGGAGAGGATGGGGAGAGGAGGAGGGGTAAAACTTGCAATGTCTTGCTAAGTGGTGTCTTTTAAGTGTCAAGGTCATATCACCTAGTTTCTGCAGCATATTAGTGGTGCTATCAGCAGAAGAAAGTGCAAGTATTTTATTTTTCACTCTTGAAATAACGTGGAAAATGATGGCAAACCAAAAACTGCAGCGATGGCCTAGCGGTAGAGCATCCGCCTCGTACGCGGGAGGTACCGAGTTCAAATCCTGGTGCTGCTGGGAACCCACGGTTTTTTTTCTAATGGTAGAGAGTGTTCCCTGGCCTTGTGCTCGGCTTTCGAGGGGCCTCACATCTCAAAAGAGGGCCCAATAGAGATTTCACGAGTTGTCTCTGAGCACTTCTTGTCCAACCATAGACGGCCTTGTTGAACAGCATCTGCCGCGGCTGTCGGAGGCAAGTGCTGCCGCCGGGCACCTACCGGTAAAATAGGTATAAGCGCGCTCCCGGCCTGGTGCTCGACCATTAGGGGACCTCAACGCTTGGAAAGGGGTGTTTGTCCTCAACCCGAAGGCATCCCCGCCTCAATAGGTGCTTGGGGCGCCACATGGGAACTTGAAACCCACTAAATGGCCGCCATGGGAGCGGCTACAGTCGCCATGGGAGCGGCCCAAACATCAATTTTTCTGTGCTCACGATGGTTTCGACGGGACTTCAGGGCGCAGGCTCCTTTCCCAAGCGTATCACCCCTGGGGAAGCCAAACGGCAGGCCGGGGGGGCATGCTTGTGCCCATTTGAACCAGTGGATGCCCGGCGGTGGTGGGAATCGAACCCACAACGTCCCTCAGCCGAGGCGGGTGCTCTACCACTTGGCCATGAAGGACACAGGGCAAGCGCTGTCGTGCGATGATTCAAAGAATGCATCAATTCCAACATGCCCGGCTTTCCACCTTACTGTATTTTTCATTCTGTGGTAAAATTAGTTGCCCTACTCTTTTATCAGACAAATCCAATATGGCTCATTATCAGTGATGTAATTGGAACATCGCAGCGAAGTTGGTTGCTTCGACTTTCTTGTGCAGCATATTTGTGCGCACAATTCTTTTCATTGCTATTTTATAGTAGCCCATGAGACCAAGATGTAATGCATTTTAACCATAGCACTCTGTAAAGCGCTTTGGTTATGCAATATTTCTTCCATTTCTAGATAAGATATACTCCAACAAGGAATACTTTGTGGCAATTAGCAGAAAGTATTGTTTAGTGTATTTTTCAACATTCTGCCAATTGCTGGTAAGCAAAGTGTGGCAGAGAAAGTAATTAGAACAGCATAGAACCTGTCTTGTCTTCCTGTGGTCCTCTAGCTAGCACTTTTTTTTTGAATCTTATGAGTACAGCGCTTCACTTGAAATCAAAATTTTTAAATAATCTTGTCAAGAAAAGTTGCACATTCATTGAGTAGTGAATGGAATTGTGCTGTTAGATCTGATTGTGTTCTACAGGTGTGCTGGGAGTGGCACTCGCACGAAATTTGTGGGAGAACTCGCATTTGTTTGCTGCAAACTTGGCATTGCCTGGAGCATTTTCAGTAATTCAGTCTTGTTCTGTAGGCTACTGCTTGCATCATAGCCCTGTCTTGTTGGTATTACAGTTAAATCTCGATAAACAAAATCGATAAAGTCGGCAATTTGCTTCGTTATATCGAAATTTTCTTCTTTGAAATTCGACCTTTATGCAAAATAAGTAGAGACGCCGATTTATTTTTCTTACACGGAAAGAGGCCGCAGATTTTCGGAATTATCGGGCATTGAAAAAGCAAATTTGAATGAGAAAACAATTCTTTTGATGAATTTGGGAGTCGGCAACGAATGATACGGTTTCATGGCCACGTCGACGATATCTTGACATCGGTGGTACGAATTAAGCGAAGCCAGCCACACTTTCGCGTGCACTCTGCCCCGCGGCTGTTAGCGTCGTGCGCACTGAGACGATGCTATCATGAATAGGCACCCTGCGCTAAAGCTTTGCAGAGTAAAGCCCCTATATAAAAAGTAGCGCCAACCACTTCCCTCCTTCGTTCCACTATCGCTTGGCGCGGCCAGCGCGATCGAGACGTGATATCGACACTGTCACCGCTTACGTCGGGCCTACTGTGGCAGACGACAGCTAACGCGCTACCAGAGGAAATCCGCAGAAAAACTTTGGTTGCGCCCAGCGGAGAAGTTTTGAGGCGCGATTTTGCTTCGTCAGTGAGTAACTGGCCTTAATAATGCGTTTTGGAGTAGCAACGCGACGATGCGAGACGGCGCAAATAACAAGTGTGCAGCAAGCGTTTGCGCTCGCCGGATGGTAAACAAAAAAAAAAAAGCCTTTTGCCCTTGCCTTGTCGGTTGCGGCAAACTTAAGGCGCAGCAGCTGCCATCACAACGAAGTTCTTGTCCTAACACGTGGATTCGTTTGTGCATACAGCACTTTGTCGTACAGGCCCGAGAATCCGGTCGGAGCGCGCTGGAAAGAAAAAAAATATACGAAAGCACAACACGTGCTTCCATGTGACACGGATTGGCCAATGGGGGAGCGGAGGAGGCTGGGGCGACAGGATGCGGGAGGAGGAACGCCGGGGTGAGCGGGGGTGGCGACAAGATTAAGATGGCGCTACTTTTATAATATAGGGGCTTTATTGCCGAGAACAGCAGCCAGAACACAACAGCTAACGAGTGGTGGAAGCAAAACTGGAGGGACGCTGTATACATTCACGGTGACTTGCAATCGCTTATCACAGGGCAAGAGTGTCCGAGTTGTGAAAACGTCAAAAGTGCGCATGCGCAGGGTGTAACACTCGGACGAGCGACGAAATGACCGCTATCGTTTGGAATGTGTAT